>NC_054542.1:18522530-18735030 GCF_017654505.1 Polyodon spathula | reverse complement strand
CAGATTTCTATCTACTTAGCAACTTATGTGTTTTCTGTGTCATTAACCAACATTTTGCAATGTTTTCAGCAGGGTATTGGTACATCTGGTGTCAATAGAAGTATTAGTTTAGGGTGGAACATTTAATTGATACAATTACTGCGTCCATCTCACTCAAATTTGTTTATTATTATTATTATTATTATTATTATTATTATTATTATTATTATTATTATAGCGTTTTATATAAAACAAATGCTAAAAAGTCAGTAGCTATGCACAGCTTTGCAGAGATCCTGAATTTTAAAAACAATACTCTATATCAAAACTTGTACTTGTTGTACTTACAATCAATTATAAAGAACACAATTTTACAATGTAAATCCATCTTAATTTAGCGTGTAGCTTCGTATCGAGTTTCAAAGCCACGATTCTGCCTCATTCCACCAGAAATACGTGGTTGCGAAGACAGTGTGTTATAAAAGCTGCGTGCAGTATGTGCATAAATCATGCAAGTGCACTCTGTAGCACTGGCAAATAGTAATACAGTTGTCAATAAGTGGTGTGCAGTTGCTAATATCAGAATTCCATTAACATTAAAGTCTATGGGATGGGATTGGTTTCTGGGAAAATGTTGTTAATAACCGAAAGTTGTCTTTGTCAGGGTTGCTAATAACTGGAATCTACTGTCTGTCTGTGTGTGAGTGAAGAAGGTTCAATTGAGGCGGACTTCTTCTGACATGCACCAGTATTTACACATGTCCTCTGCACATCCAATACACGCTAAAAGGACAATCCCAAAGGGATTAAGAATACAAATAATATGCTCAAAAGAAAGTGACCCTGTAAAATAAAGAAATGTGTTAAAAACAAATCTTAAAAAAGGGGATATAAAGATAATTCTAGAGATGGAGTTAAGTGGATAAACTAGAAAGAGGTGATCTACTGGATTATAATAGAGATAAAAAGGTCAAGAATCCCATGACTTACTCTAAACTTTTGCCCAATATTTCTAAGATAGTTTGGAAACACTTGGGGATTCTACATTATTGAGAAAAATTGAAAAAAGTTTTTCTTAAGGCCTCAGTTGTAGCATTCAAGAGAAGCTAATTTAGGTGATATTCTAGTTTACAGTAAACATCAAAGAATATTTGTCAGAATAGGTTCTACAAATACTTGCACTAGTACAGGTAAAGTGTGTAAATACATGGACAAAAAGAGGAAATATAATTTAACATAAGAACACCACATATCCATTAAAAATGAATACCTATTGTAAAAATAACAATGTTATTTATGGAATAGCCTGTGAAAAAAATGTGATGAAATAAAATATGTTGGAGAGACAGGAACAACTTTATATAAAATAATTCAGAACCACCTTTCATTAATGAGAAGTAAAAAAATGAATGAACCAGTAGTATATCACTTCACCTGTCAATGACCTGACATAAATGATGTAAAGTTTGTACTATTAGAACAGCTGAAATTAGACAATGCGACATATAGAAGAATAAAAGAAAGTCAATGGATAAATAGACTGAACACGATTATCCCAGTGGGATTCAACAGAAAAGAGTGAACTAATTAACTCCAACTTTGAGCTAAGAGAGAGAGAGAATTTAATTAGTTTTTTAATACAAGAGTTAAAAACCTATCTTAATGGGTTTTAAAAAATGTGGTTCTCCTTTATATGAAGGAATACCTGCAAAAATGTTTACGTTCTTACCAGGGTCCTCCTGTAAATGTCATTCCTGGTTTAATATGTTTATCAACTGTTGACTTTCTTAAATATTCTGCTTTTTATTTTTATTTAAGTAGTGAACTTCTGTGCTTGCATACACTTCTGTATTCAGCATTTTTGTATTGATTTAGATTGCTTCATGAAATTTAAGAAGTGGCGGTGGCATCATTACAACTGGCACTAGGTTTTTACGGCTGTTTTTTTTAATCCTGCCTTATTTTCTTGAACCCGGAGTTGAAAAGACTGTGAGACTTAGTTAAAACTACAGTTTTTCCAAATTATTTAAACATGATCTGTTTTATACTGCACACTTTCACCTCGCCAGAAGAAAAAAAGAAAATTCTGCAGCTGCCTTGGTTTCAGGAATAATGACAAGTTTTGATAACGTATCACTTTATAAAAAATAAAACCTATAAAGACAGCCTTATAAAGACACATGGGAATAAGAACCATTCACATTACTGGCAGTTTTTATATGGTGTGGTATAAAATGCTTTACTGGAGTGAAGGACACATCATGAGTCAACTGAAGCACCCATGAGTTATATTTTTATATTTATGTGGGAGCACCAGTTTGGTGTAGAAATGTATTGTTGGATAAAATGCCAGAATACCCTATAAAATATTTTTCTTCACTAGGCTTCTGGATGATAGACAGGCATCAATTCAATTAAAATGACACTTTTTTCTGTATATTGATGCCAGTAAATGGGACCTGTCTCTCTGCAACAGGTTAAACCATTGGCTAGTTTTTACCACACCTCTGGGAAGTGAGGTAAAATGCACCGACAAGTGTTTGCATAATTTCTGTACATTTAAATCTGTAATGTTTATCATATCTATGATAAATTCGTTATTTAACAGACGTGGCACAAAGGTACTGTAATTACAATATGTAAATATGTAACTTATTTAAAAAGTGTGATTCATAAAATTCCTAACACTGAAATATGGGTTATTTTTCACTGTAGTCTCTGTCGGTTGCCAGCTGAAAGATATTTTTATTTTTTTATAGTGCAAAATGGATAAATCAGAAGTATTATAAGCTTTTCGTAATTTTATTATGTTATCTGTTATTCCTAGAGCTGGCAGTCAGACTTTGCTGGGCTCCTAGTGTAGACAAAAACAATGTAAATTAATATCGTTGAATTCATTTAAGTGCGTTTGTTACTGTATGTGTGACACAGGGTTTATGAATCAAAGGAATATGTATGTGCAAGTACAGTACCAGTCAAAAGTTTGAGTGCACTTGCTGGAAACTAGTTTTTTTTTTCATAATTTACAATGTTTTATGTCATGCACGTTTCTGTAAATACTTGAAAATGAAAACACATGTTACAATTTACAAAACATAAGGAGAATCAAAGCAATGTTCAAGAAAATTGAAAATTGTCTCTAAATCGTAGATTCCTCAAAATAGCCACCCTTTGCCTTAATAACAGCCTCACAAACATGAGGCATTCGGTTAACAAGTTTCAGCAGGAAATCACCCGACATGTTTTCCCAGCTCTTCTGCAGCAATTCCCAGAGATGTAAGTCACTTGTGGGTAGCTTTGCTTTGACTCTTCTGTCCAGTTCATCCCATACAAGTTCTGTGGGATTGAGGTCTGGAAACTGGGCAGGCCAGGTCATTAGATTGAGTTGTCCTTTACTTCCTTCGCCAGATAGTTCTTGCACAAATTTGAGGTGTTTCGGGTCATTATCTTACTGAAGAATGAAGGATTGCCCAACTAGCCATAATCCTGATGGAATGGCTTGCCTCTGAAGTATGCTATGATAGCCATGCTGGTTGAGCTTGCCATGGACTTGGTAAAGATCACCAACTCTGTCACCAGCATAGCAACCGTAGACCATGACACTGCCTCCTCCATGCTTGACAGTGGGAACCACACATGCAGAACTCATGCGCTCACCCTCTCTGCGTCTTACAAATACCTGGCGGTTGGACCCAAATATTTCAAATTTTGACTCCGGTCCATAAGACTGACTTCCACTCCTCAAACGTCCAGTTTCTGTGTTTTTTGGCCCAGCCAAGTCGCTTCCTCTTATTCTGCACTCTTAACAATGGTTTCTTTGCAGCAATTCTTCCAGTTAGGCCAGCTTCATGCAGTCTCCTCTGAACAGTTGATGTTGAAACATCTGTACTTCTAGTAGCATTTAGCTGATCTTGTATTCAGGGGCAGTTTTGCAGACTTGTGACTTGAATGAACTTGTTCTCTGATTCTGATGTCACCCTTGGCCTGCTGACCTTGTTTGGTCCTCATGAGTGCCAGTTTTCTTCAAATTGTTTGAGGGTCTTGGCCACAGCAGTTACATACACTTCCAAAGTTCTTGCGATTTGTCTTAAAGATTGACCTTCATTTCTTACAGTAATTACAGTCTGTCTTTTTTTTCTTTGCTTAACTGAGCGTATTTTGCCATTTTCTGCTCCCTTACATTCAGGAATGACAAACTGTGTGCCTATGCTACCTATATGCTTATACATTATTTATTATATGTATAGATATATATATATATATATATATATATATATATATATATATATAGTAATCATGGACCCTCACCTGTTAACAATAATTGGTGACAAAAGGTTAATTATGTAACATGCTAGTTAACTCTGAGAACATCTAACAAAGACACTTTTATACCTAGACCAGTGTTCTAACACAGAGTTATACACATTTCAGAATTTTAACTGGGTGACCATTTCATTGAAATTGACAAGATTTACATTTTCATTTAAAAATTAAATTTTTGAATGCAGTTCACTTATGATTATCAGGTTATACAAGTACACATATCATATAATGAAATATTAAGTGTTTATAGACAAGTTTATGCAATTCAAAGCATAAATAATCATGCAAAACCTAGTTTCAAGCAGGGGTACTCAAACTTTTGACTGGTACTATATATAGTTTTGGTTTAAGGTTTAAAGATACCCTTTTTTGTAAATATTTGTGGTATGTGCTAGACTTCCGCAATTCAAAGTTTTCAGAAACTTTTGTATCTCTCTTAGAAATCTAAGTGTTTCTAGCAAAAGAATGAACATATTAAAAAGAAAAAACAGGTACAATGGTAAAACTTGTTAATTCCACACACTTAGTCATCATGTACTGGGTATGAGTAGAAGTTTTGACATACAGCTATGACCAAAAGTTTAATGTCAAAGTGAAAAATAAAATCTACAAATTGTATATATATATATACACACACACACACACACACACACACACACACACACACACATTGCATAAGTATTCACCCCCTTGAGTCAATATTTGGTAGAGGCACCTTTGGCAGCAATTACAGCCATGAGGGTAGCCTTTATTAATAATACTACGATTTTCAAACACTGCAATATTTTATTACATTATGACATTTTAGAAGTATCGCGGTTGCTTATTTTCTGTAATATGGTAGCCTATCTCTATGTATTATCGTATGAGGCTTACCTACTTTGGCTACAGTACATTTATCAGTGACAGTTACCGAGAGCCTATTAGGTGGGAGTTGGAAGGTCAAGGAATGCTGTACTGTAATTTTCTCTGCAAGAGAAACCAAAACTAACTCTTGTCGTATATAGTAAGCACGTTGTTTTTATTTGTACGGGAATTACAATTGAACTAAAAACAAAACCACCTATAACTTAAGAAGGACTGCTGTTCTGTACATCGTTTATCTATCTTTCATTTTCTTTCAGAACTGTACTACCATAAAATAAAATGTGCTTAATATGTGTGTGTACATTAGTTTGCAGTTTACGTGCTAGATTGAGGCTCCCATCTCTTCTGGGGCCGCCTCTGTTATAACAACAAAGTGAAGCACGAGGGTTTCCTCTCACCGAAGTAAGCTCCCTTTCACAGATTAATGGCCAGTCCTCGGTTCCTCACTCCGGTAATCCAACACAGTGTCCAAGGTTTTCAAGCTTCTGTGAATTTTAGCAGTGAATGAAAGCAACAGAACAAGCACAGCATGTGTTTTCAGTTCAGCCCGGAAGCCTTAATGGCAAAACCATACTGCTTAAATTTGCCAAGTCCCACCCCTGCAATCAGTATGCAGAAAACTACAAAGCAATATGTAATTCAATATGGTGCAAAACTTTTGGCCTAGCTATATATGTTAAAGAATGAGATGAATGCCAGGAAGTGATTTTATTACTGCAGGAACATACGCAGTTTAAACTGTACCAGAGTGATATTCTGGTTTGAAACGGGTCTCAAGCAAGTGCCCACACTTGTAATGCCCCTTGACAACAGAATGTAGTACATAACTATCCTGTTAGATGAAGTAGTTTGTGCCAATTTCTTAAATGTTATGCATTTTCTGAATACTTTTTTTATGAAATAGTATGAATGGAGAACTTCTGGAATATCCTCCTTGGATGTACAGTGGCTCTCAAAAGTATTCACCCCCTGGACTTCTCCACATTTTATTGTGTTACAACATGGAATCAAAATGGATTTAATTAAGAGTTTGTGCCACTGATCAACACACAAAAAAAGTCCATAATGTCAAAGTGAAAAATAAAATCTACAAATTGTTCTAAATTAATTACAAATACAAAACAGAAAATAATTGATTGCATAAGTATTCACCCCCTTGAGTCAATATTTGGTAGAGGCATCTTTGGCAGCAATTACAGCCATGAGTCTGTTTGAATAAGTCTCTACCAGCTTTGCACATCTGGACAGTACAATTTTTGCCCATGCAAAATTGCTCAAGCTCCATCAAGTTGGATGGGGACCTTTGGTAACAGCAATTTTCAACTCTTTCCACATATTCTCAGTTGGATTGAGGTCAGGGCTTTGACTGGGCCACTCTAGGACATTGACCTTATTGTTTTTAAACCACTCCAGTGTGGCTTTGTGTGGGAGGGTAGTGGGTGGAGCTTTTGGGAAGGACCAGAAATAACAGCACACAGGAGCCGGAAATAGAGTTTAGTCCTTAGAGCTCTGTACCATCAATGGTATCAGGGCAGGGTTTTATTTTACAAAAATAATAAAAATAGAACAGTCCAGTATTGCAAAAAATAAACAAGAAAACCACCTGGAATACCAGCAATGGTAAACTCAGGTTCGAAATAAAAAGAGTAAACAAAAAAATGTCACGGTTACAAAATAAATAACAACAAAGTAAGCACTGGGTTTCCTCTCACCGCTTGTTCTGATCAGTGGCAAAAACTCTTAATTAAATCAATTTTGATTCCATGTTGTAACACAATAAAATGTGGAGAAGTCCAAAGGGGGGTGAACTTTTCTGATTTACACATTTCAGGTTAAATTTAGGAGTGAAGTGATGTGTGTTTTTCTGAACCTTTTTTTAATGTTTAGTCTTAACATTTTGGTAAATCCTGTTTTTGCACTTATATAAGTGCATTGTCTTGTGGACAAGTTGATGGTATATTAATTTGATAGCCACATTATATGATAACTATTGCATTTTTTGATTTGCATTAAAATTTCTATAATTTGATACTCACATGCCAGGTTCAACTAAACAACCTTATTATTTTGAGAAACTAGTTTTAAACCAGGTCAAAAAGACTTATTTAAGTTTGGTTCACAAAATACTAATATTTGGGTTGAACAAAGCAGTATCAAAAAGTGTGTACTTGTGCTGGGGAAAATACTTGTAGTAGGATGCCAAATTACACAGAAAATGTACCATAGAAAAAAAACATTTCACAGTTTACAGTGGCATTGTAGTTCATTTCTTCTTCTATTTTAAATCTGTCGTTCCAAGTACATAACTGAAAATTTGGTAACTGTTAATGTGGTGTTCAGTAGGTAATTTTGGGGTTGTGGTTTTGATGCTGTGGTTTATTTGGGGCAAATGTACAGTCCCAAAGAATAAACACTGATTCATTGTGTTCGGAAGTAACAGGAGCTTCACACAGCCTGCTTTACGCTTTAGACTTTTGCACCATTTTAAACTGCTTCGGTCTTTGACTGATACCTGTGAGTAAAAGAAAAATTGTTTTGCATAGATACGTATAGCCCAGTAGCTGCTGGTAACCAAGGCCCTCCTCAAATGATGGGTATGAATATGAACAACAGAGGAGCAATGTCTGCCACTGCTATGGGACCTGGTCCTGCCATGGGGCCAGAAGGAGCAACAAACATGGGAGCACCAATGATGCCAGATAACGGAACAATGGTAATGTATTGCTAGAATCATTTGATTTCTGTGAGCTTTCATTTGCTCCTATTTGAGGCACATTTGCATTAAAGGTATGTTCACTCTGGGATTTGCTCTTGCTTTATTTTTGAATACTAATGTTTAGACGACAGTTGCTTGTGGCATTCTTAGTTCACCTGAAGTCATTTTAAATGTATTGGTTTTTTGTTTTTTGTTTTTTTAATAAAAAAAATCATAGTTAGCTGATTATAAATAAGACATGCTTATTTTACCTATAGATTTGTTCTTTGATTATCAAATATACAAGCGTGAAAGTACCTTAATGCAAAAACACAGTACTTGGTATAACAATCTGAGGTGGGCAAATCAAAGTAGAAAAAAACTTATTCTATATAAAACATTTCTTGACATGATATTTGCAACTTTTCCCATATCAAGTGTACATTTACATGGTACTTAATTGCAAACCTCATCATTTGTCACCTTTATGTAGTAATGATTTTGTGAATTGTTGTTTTAGGCATGCATGAGAGGGGGAGGGCATATTCACAAAACTTGCACTTTATTTACCTTTTGATTAGTTAAACATGTTATGCTTTTTATGAAAGCTGTTTTCACTGTTGCAAGTTTCCACAGCATTCTAACTTTGTATTAGGAAACTAAGTATATTTAAGTCAATTGAAATATCTAATTATAAATAAAATAATTATTTAAAGTCCCCTGAAGACTGATTTTATAGCTGATACTGAACATATTGATATGTTAACCTCCTATGTAATCTAAATCTTTATTAATAAGCATTGATAATTGCCTATTGGTATTTTATAAGCAGACGCGAATTAAATACCTATTATAATAATGGACTGCTGAACCAGTAATACTTGTGAATTCCCACTCATTTAATACACATTGATATGGAAGCTTTTATTTTTGATCATGCATACAAGTGCACTGCAAATAGCTGATGCAGAACTGTATATACCACTAATGTTTACTAGTCTCAGCACGTGATTGTTTTTAATTCATGCACTAGTACTGGTGATCTCTTTGTGGTAAATCTCTTTCAGTATTCTGCTTTTGTGGATTTTTTCTAAGGATAGATTTATTTTACACTACCGGTCAAAAGTTTTAGAACACCCCCATTTTTCCAGTTTTTATTGAAATTTAAGCAGTTCAAGTCCAGTGAATAACCTGAAAATACCTGGTAAGCAGTAAACTGCCAAAGGTTCAAACAAAAGTTTAGGTTACCAAAAACTGAAAAATAATGTACATTTCAGAGTTATACAAAAAAGCCTTTTTCAGGGAACAAGTAATGGGTTAACAACTTACAGCTGTTCTGCAGCAATGGAAGTAAATTAAGCCTTGAAAGTTGATGCTGACAATTCCTACAGGTGTCCCAACTTTTGTTGATTACTTACAAACCCTCTGTCTATATAAAAGCAGTGTTGGAACAGACTGTTACTACACCCTCTTAAGCATTATTTGGACAGTAGTATATTGCTATCATAATGGCGAGAAAAAGGCAATTAACAAAGGAAGACAGACAGACCATTATAACCCTTAAAAGTGTAGGTCTTTCCTTTAGAGAAATTGCAAAGAAAGCCAAGGTGTCAGTGAATGCAGTTTCCTACACCATCAAAAGGCACTTGGAAACTGGAGGAAACTCTGACTGGAAGAGGTCTGGCAGACCCAAAGCCACAACAGAATCAGAAGACAAGTGTCTGAGAGTCAACAGCTTTCGTGATAGGCGGCTCACAGGACAACAGCTTCAAGCACAGTTTAACACTGGTCGAAGTAAGCAAGTCTCAGTTTCAACTGTGAAGAGAAGACTTCGAGCTGCAGGTTTGGCAGGTTGAGTGGCAGTAAGAAAGCCATTGCTAAGATGGCAAAATAAGAAAAAGAGGCTTGCCTGGGCCACGGAGCACCACTAATGGACTACTGAAGACTGGAAGAAGGTCTTATGGACCGATGAATCAAAATTTGAAATCTTCGGTTCATTACGCAGGGTTTTTGTACGCCGTCGAGTAGGCGAAAAGATGGTTCCTTGGTGTGTGACACCAACTGTCAAACATGGAGGAGGAAGTGTAATGGTCTGGGGCTCTTTTGCTGGATCCAGAGTCGGCGACTTGTACAGAGTGAGTGGCACCCTGAACCAAAATGGCTACCACAGCATTTTGCAGCGCCATGCAATACCCTCTGGTATATGCCTAGTTGGTCAGGGGTTCATCCTACAGCAAGATAATGACCCAAAACATACCTCCAGGCTATGTCAGAACTACCTTAGAAGAAAAGAACAAGACGGTAGGCTTCAAATCATGGAATGGCCAGCACAGTCTGCAGACTTAAACCCCATCGAGCTGGTTTGGGATGAACTGGACAGAAGGGTGAAGGCAAAGCAACCTACATTTGTGGGAACTTCTACAACAGTGTTGGGAAGAACTTTCCATTGTAGAAAGAATGCCACGAGTGTGTTCGGCTGTTATATCTGCAAAAGATAGCTACATTGATGAGTAAAAAATTTTGATTAAATTTTGTTAAAATGATTCCATGATTTCTTTTTTTATCTCCAATTGTTTATTTGTTCTATGCTTTAATTTCAGAGTACATTGAGACATTAAACTGTGTAAATTTCAATAAAAACTGGAAAAATGGAGGTGTTCTAAAACTTTTGACCAGTAGTGTATATCATTAATTTTTTTTTTTTTAATTTAAAGTTTGACCTCTTATTAGGGGCTGTCCAAAAATATCGACATTTTATGCACACAGAAAAAAGTTTTACACTTTGGAGATCCATGAACCAATTAGGTTGCAGATTAAGATCCTTTTGTGAGCCATAAAGAGAGAGAAAGGCCATCAAATATTGAACCACTGCTCAAATTCTGCAATGCCTGTGTATCTATGTACAATATAGGATACAGTTAGCAAGTCAAAAATGTCTATTTTCACTTTGCCTATCGTGAGTAATTTTGAAAATATAGGGCTTTTGGATGTCAGCATTTTTATGTACGCTTTTGAGGGGCTGGTCTTAAAAAAAGAGCATGCTTTGTATGCTTAATGTATTTGGTGATAATTTTGGACAATCCCTTAGGGCTGTGTCAAAGAGCAAGAAATCTGATGGTATCTCTGCCAAAGAAATAGTCAAAGTGCATTGATCAGAATTCCTGGATGATCAGCAAACATTGATGAATGTGTTGTAGTGTTACACACTGACTAGCCAAAACATGTTAGAATTACTTTAATAATCCACAATCTATAGCTGCCAGCACATTGTTCAAGTGGTAACAGGTGTATTGTCCAATTTTTCTGGTTTGTGTGATTTTGATAGCACCCCTGTTGCTGTCACAATACCTAACACACACACACACCTGCTGGCTCAAACAGTCATTGCAGCCAGAGTTCAGGTTTACGGTGGTGTTTCCAGGAACACTCAGAATACTGTTTGTTCAGTGCAGCTGCCACAGTGTTAAGGGTTGAGCTGATTGCATAGGTACTCACTATCATGCCCCTTGTGAAGTCACTGAGATCTTTCTGCTTTCCCATAATTTTCTTAAAAGCATGCACACAACTCGCAAGTTGCTTATATTGGTGATATAACACGTGATCACATACATTTGCCAACACTAAAGATTTTTGCATTCTCCATTTGTTTGACCAGTCAAAGTACCTGTCATGTTTCAACACTTAATATTTAAACTATATAAAACAGAAGTACTTGTACTAGTTCTACTGATTGACAAAGTAAAAAGTATATAGATTATCAAAGGTTAAACTTTACCATTTTTATCTGGGATACATCTGCAGGTGTAGCTGGTGTTACAACTCCTGTTTGTAGCCAAGAAGATATTCAGCCATGATCAATTTCAAAACTTCTTTTCTGAAACAGGGTTAACATGTACATGTTAGCTTTTGCCTAAAAGGGCACTTAACACTATAGTTGACATGGCTTTATTTTTATGATTCTAATTGTATCTGGATAAAATATAATTAAGGATTATGTGGTATCATGCTAGTAGCATCCCTGTATTCTACCATTATGCAAATTACATATTTTCCCTGCAGAAAGAAATCTATAATCAGCAGTGCATTTTTTGAAGTTTGCAATGTTTTATAATTAATTTTATTGTCCTTACAGTATCTGCTGTTTCAATTAAAAGCAAAGGGAACAGAAAAGTTTACCATTACAAGAAGTGTGCCATAAGTATCATCCATTTTTACAATAACTAATAAAATGACTCCTTTTTTCCTCTTCCTCAATTGATCCTGGTACCTCTGGACTGTCTGCTGACCTCCTTGACCAACACTTGGAATATTTCCAATCCAATAATTTCATGGGTGTTGTGGCCTCAATCAATGGACTGCAAATGTGTACTTTATTGAATAAACCTGTAGCACAATGATAGATTCCCGCAAACTGGTCCACCACAAATGGGCTCCCCTTTGGTTGGCAGGCCTGGTGTTGAAGCTCCACAAACACCAATGGCTAGTGCAGGGGCTGTGGGTGGTGGACCTGGTGGTTTTGGGAGAGGAAACCAAGGGGGGAACTTTGATGGACCTAATAAACGTCGTAGATACTGAGTATTTTCAATCTGGATATTGAGTATTCCTTTTTAGATGAAAAAGTGCAGATACCCTTTCTTACATTTTACCTGCTGTTTCCTTTATTTGTTTCATTAATATGTACAACTAGATTAAACTTTTGTTGTGACCATAATTTGCAGCTTATTCTCTTAAACGCTTTGTAGTGTATGTAGCCGCATTATCAGCAAGTGTTGAAGCAAATGTAATTTTTGCTGTAACTTTTGTGCGCTCTTGAATCTGAAATAATAAAAAAAAACACAGAAGACTGGTACATGCTTCTATCTATCTGTCTGTCTGTCAATCAAGCAATCAATCAATCAAAAGTTTACATACCCCAATGGAAATGTATAATTTTCAGAAATTTCTCAAAAACATAATTTTTGGAAAAATCTTTTGTAGCAAAATTTTTGCTTTTGTGTATGAGGAAAAAAAGTTACAACAAATAATTGTCTAAAATTATTTAAGCAATTTTTTTTGCAAAACTCAAAAAATGCATATTCAAAAGTATTCATACCCTGACAAGGAAAATGACATTAACAGCTAGTTGAGGCACCTTTAGCAATAAGAACCTTTTAAACAATTAGGATATTTGTCAATGAGCTTTTGGCATGATACTGTAGTGAATTTTTTCTTCAATGCAAAATTATTCTAGTTAATTCAAATTCTGAGGACTTGTCTTGTGCACAGCCTTCTTCAACTCATACCAAAGATTCTCAATCAGATTTAGATCAGGACTTTGACTAGGCCATTGCAGAACCTTGATTTTATTCTTCTTTAACCATTCTGAAGTAGAGTCTGATGTGTTGGAATGTCCAGTTGTGCTTTAAACCCGTTTTGTTGTGGAGGGTTTCAGATGATTGGCTAATATCTTTTAGTTTGCTATAGAATGTATTTTACTATGTATTTGAACTAAATTTCATGTGCCATTAGAAGAAAAACAGCCCCTTCGAAGGATATTACCACCTCCATGCTTGACAGTAGGTATAGTGTTCTTTTCTTTGTACTCCTCACCAAACTTTCTCCAAACGTAACGACAATCAGCTTGATTTTTTGTTTCATCACTCCACAAAACCTTTAACCAGAACGCATATCCATCATTCAGATGCTGTTTTGCAAACTTTAAGCGATTGTCCTTGTGGTGTTTTCCTAAGAGTAGATTTTTTCCTTGGTCTGCAGCCATTGAGACCTTCACCATGCAATACTCGATCTATGGTTGAAATGGAAACCCCAGTCCCACTTGCAGCCAATTCATTTTGAATGTCTTTGACTGGTTCAGTCTCAGATTGTTATTAACCTTCCTCTTAATTATTTTACTTGTTCTTGGTGAAAGAACCTTCTTTCTTCCAGTCCGAGGGAGCACTGTGACAGTACCATGAGTACCAGAAATCTTCTTGTATCCTTCGCCAGCTTTGACAATAAATAATTCTGCCAAAGGTTTTCAGATAGCTCTTTTTTAATTTTTCCCATATTGACTTATTGGTAATGACAGCAATCATCCTATGCCTAACCCTTTTACACTCTCTAAGAATGTTCACCTACAAACCAGCATTTTCTAGAATTAAGTTCTGCATTATGAAATTTAAATTTCTATCACTTTGTAGATAATACTATCATATCATCAAATGGTATAAATACGTTTGAATTAGCATTTTTAAAGTTTTGCAAAAAAAATTGCTGCAATTTTTTGTAACTTTTTTCCTCATCCACAAAAGCAAAACTTTTGCTACAAAAGAGTTTTCCTAACATTCTTTGTTTGAGAAATTTATGAACTTTTGGTGTGTAAACTTTTTGACACACTGTGTGTGTGTGTGTGTGTATAATATATACAGTACCAGTCAAAAGTTTGAGTACATCTGCTTGAAACCAGGTTTTTCATGATTATCTATGCTTTTAACTGTATAAACTTGTCTATAAACACTTAATATTTCATTATATGACATGTGTACTTACATAAGCTGATAATCATAAGTGAATTGCATTCAAAAACTTAATTTTTAAATGAAAATGTAAATCTTGTCAATTTCAATGAAATGGTCACCCAAAGCAAGGGGATTTCAGTCTGAAGCCCAAGTCAGTTAAAAGTCTGAAATGTGTATAACACTGTGTTAGAACACTGGTCTAGGTATAAAAGTGTCTTCGTTAGATGTTCTCTGAGTTAACTAATAACCAATTATTGTTAACAGGAGAGGGTCCGTTACTATAAATATAGGTAGCATAGGCACAAGTTTGTCATTCCTGAATATAAGGGGGCAGAAAATGGCAAAATTTGCTCAGTTAAGCAAAGAAAAAAGACAGACTGTAATTACTGTAAGAAATGAAGGTCAATCTTTAAGACAAATCGCAAGAACTTTGCAAGTGTCTGTAACTGCTGTGGCCAAGACCATCAAACGATTTGAAGAAACTGGCACTCATGAGGACCGCACAAGGTCATGCAGGCCAAGGGTGACCTCAGAATCAGAGAACAAGTTAATTCGAGTCGCAGGTCTGCGAAACTGGCGATTAACTGCCCCTGAAATACAAGTTCAGCTAAATGCTACTAAAAGTACAGATGTTTCAACATCAACTGTTCAGAGGAGACTGCGTGAAGCTGGTCTAACTGGAAGAACTGCTGTAAAGAAACCATTGTTAAGAGTGCAGAATATGAGGAAGAGACTTGCCTGGGCCAAAAAACACAGAAACTGGACGTTTGAGGAGTGGAAGTCAGTCTTATGGACCGAAGAGTCAAAATTTGAAATATTTGGGTCCAACCGCCGGGTATTTGTAAGACGCAGAGAGAGTGAGCGCATGAGTTCTGCATGTGTGGTTCCCACTGTCAAGCATGGAGGAGGCAGTATCATGGTCTGGGGTTGCTATGCTGGTGACAGAGTTGGTGATCTTTACCAAGTCCATGGCAAGCTGAACCAGCATGGCTATCATAGCATACTTCAGAGACATGCCATTCCATCAGGATTATGGCTAGTTGGGCAGCCCTTCATTCTTCAGCAAGATAATGACCCGAAACACACCTCACAGTTGTGCAAGAACTATCTGACGAAGAAGGAAAGTGAAGGACAACTCAGTCTGACCTGACCTGCCCAGTCTCCAGACCTCAATCCCTTAGAACTTGTATGGGACGAACTGGATGGAAGAGTCAAAGCAGGTGCACAGGTGCCCTACATCTGTAGGAATTGCTGCAGAAGAGCTGGGAAGACATTTCGGGTGATTTGCTGCTGAAACTTGTTAACCGAATGCCTCGTGTTTGTGAGTTATTAAGGCGAAGGGTGGCTATTTTGAGGAATCCAAGATTGAGACAATTTTCTTGAACATTGATTTGATACTCTATGTTTTGTTTTGTATATTGTAACATGTGTTATCATTTTCAAGTATTTGTAGAAACGTATACAACGTAAAACATTGTCAGTTATGAAAAAAACCTAGTTTCCAGCAAGTGTACTCCCAAACTTTTGACTAGTACTGTATATATACACATATATACACACACATACGCGCACACAGTTGTAGTCAAAAGTTTGCATATGTGTATACACACAGTCTAACTTCATAATAACAAACCCCCTGGGACCTGGAGAAAAGTTCATTATATCAGGTTGTTCAATATAATAGAGTTTGGCAATTTACTGTATCAGAATAGTGAAGAAACGAGCAAATTGAATTGAACATCTTTATGTAGTACACAGTAGTTCTTTCAAGACAACTTCACATGCTTTAATATTTAAAATGTATATTTAAAAGAAAACAGGATATAAATGAAAAAAATAAAAAGTACACTTACATACAGTAATTACTACCCTTTCTCTTGAAAAAATATCCAGTGTAGGTTGCTTCATATTTTTTGTGCTCTTCTCAGTGCACACTGTTTCAATTTTGTTACCGAGATCGTTTTATCCTGGTAGATTTTGTAAAAGTGACCATTCTAATAGGACTACTTTCCATTGAACGGTTCTACTGCTTGGGTCGTTAAAAAAGGGGGTTTGTCATAAGAAGAGTTTGTTATAGTGAAGCTAGATTGTGTGTGTCGCTGTCTCTCTCATATATAATTACACAAATCCTGTTCAATATCACTTAATTTAACAAAAAAATGTATTTTGTTTAAAAGGGAAGTACAAGTTTGACAGAGCTTTAACCCTTTCTGTGCTGCATATTTCATCAAGGTGGTCTGTGTGTAGAGTAGAACCAAGTAACTTACATCCATTTCAGATCACTGATTATTCATTCTAGGGTTTTTTGTTGACTTGTCTTCTGTATTTCTGTTAACGTTACTAGTAACCTGCTATTTACTGTTAGTTTGTCTGCTGTATGCCTGAACCATGAAAGTTTTGGATTTATTACTTAATTACATATTCATTGAATTCTAAAATTGGCTGCAGACTTCAAGAAAAAATGCCTTTGCTCCTGCAAAAAAATAAGTGACTGTCTGAAATGTAAATCTCAGTATTGAAAGGGTTAAGTCTGGGTCAGCTAGAAGCAGCATTGAAATATTCTTGTTCCCTCTAATGCTGTGTCATTGCTGGCATGTCTTTAGCTACACACATTTAAACCCCTTTTTAATTCTATTTTTTTTTTTCATGTATGCTGAAAGTTAGTCCTGTTTGATTTAAGTCAATAAAGTGTGCGCTTGAAACTATTCCTAGATATATTTCATGATCTTTTACCACCAACTTAATCAATGTTCTAGGCTCAGTCTTGCATTTCCACATATGAATAAGGGAAATTTGGGGACAAAATGTAGACACTGCAGCAATGTAGCAGTCCTTCCTTGTGCTAAGTTTATTACTACTGCATGGGAACCCAAAATGGGTATATTTTTTTAAATATATACACACACACACACACACATATTTTGTTCAGAAGTTCTTATTCATATGTACAAATGCAATAACCCAAGACATTGACTGAGTTAGATCAGAAACGTCTAGCTAAATATGAGTGCGAGTGTGTTACAAAAAATTTATATATTTACTATATAAAATTCACATTATTTTGTGGAAAATACACGTACAATTAAACTGATGCCACTCTAGCTTTAGTACAGTTTAACACTGTCCGGGCAGTTCATGATTTTAATGGTTATATTTGCATTGTACAATATAGTAAATGCATGTTAAAAGGTTTTAGATTAGAATGTTAAAATTTGTCATTGAACTTTGGATGGTAATATTAATTTTCACAATTACTAAAATGTCTGGCTAAGCTTTTAAGTTTCTGTAATAAATTACTCTTAAAATATCAGCTGTGTGCAGTTGTATATAGCAACAAACACAACAATGGAAACTATGCTCTGAGTATTGGGTTGGCAGCATGAAAACATAAAAGTAAAAATACTTCCATTATAAGTACTTTTAAATCATTTTAAATTTCAATATAAGTACTTTTAAAGTATTTTAAGGAATTGTTTATGGCAATGCTTATTCAATAAAACACCAGCACTCTACGGTTCCAGTAATGGATGTTCAACCCGTATGCTGTAAGTCGCTGATGGAGTGAGGAGGACCTGAATTTCCTTCCTATACCTTTCTGCTCCATCATATCTCAGCAAATGCTGCAGATTTGATTCTTGCCATGTAAGGCATACATTCCTGCTGTCAATACGTTTTGAAGTTTTTAATGGATCAGGTAGTTGTATAAGGAAATCTAGCTGGTCATTTTTGCATGCAAGACTTTTTGTATATGGACACCCTGAAGACCGTATTGCATTTATAATCCAGGTCAAACAGATTGCTTAAATGCTCTGTCTGCTGCTGTTCGCTGACTAAGACCCTGGTTTATCTTAAATCATACTCCTCAAAACAACAGCTACTTGGGGCAATATCTCTGCAGAGATCAAAATACTACTTCTGTTGAACAAAGGTATATTTCCCTACAATTGGTCTGAGCAAATCTAGGTTACTTTTATTTTGGCAATATTAATCGTATTCTTGACATGCTTAAAATGTGATGTATATACTTTTGACTATCAATCTAAAACTGCATTACTGTTTTGTGGGAATTGCAATTTCCAAATTTTGTAATAGTATAGAGACAGTTTGTGTCTGAATGCATGTTGCTGTGTTTATTATTAAATGTATTATTATGAAGTTTTAAACTTCACCATACAGTTGCTTTAAAGTTGCATATTCCCAAACAAGGGATTGTAAAGAAAAAAAATTAGATTGCTATTGTTATAGGACATGCACATTGGTGTACAGTACGCAACACAATAAAGTGGTATTCAGATATATTAAAAAGTTGTTTATAAAATTAGTCCGTTCTTCAGATTTACAAGTTATTTATTAATATTTTTTTTTCCCCCAGTTTGATCTTAGACTGGCAACACTGACCATCTTTGAGCAGAATTAGGTTGTCATTACATTGTGAAAGTACAGTCCCATCCCTAATTAGGGGCCAATATTTTACACGGTGCCGGTATGATTGACAATTTATTCTCTCTCTCTCTCTCTCTCTCTCTCTCTCTCTCTCTCTCTCTCTCTCTCTATATATATATATATATATATATATATATATATATATATATATATATATATATATATATATACCGTGGTAACCTTAATATCACTGTATAAAGTACATCATGCAAGTTATAAAATAAAGGCTTACAAAAAATGAGGAAGACAAATGTAAATCACTTAAATTACTGTAATTTAATAAAATAAACAAATCATTCTTCCTTTCACGGAATGATTTAAACATTTGGTGTTCTGTATTTTGCTACGCCAAATAACTTTACATACTTTGAATTTTTTTTTTTATAAAGACAATTGGAATTTTTACAAGAACACTCTAAAGTTGTACACTCTGTTATACTACAACAGTATTAAGATCTGTTACTTGCTCAAAATGAAGTGGTTCTGCAGTTTATTAGAACATTTTAACGTATAAAATTAAATAAATGAATACTTCAGCTGATGGTAAACAGAATTAGGAAATGATTGGTCTTCTTGCTTTAAATATGAAGATATACCAATTTAAGAGCATTTAAGAATTTAAGAGCAGATGTTTAATTTTTGCACCTGATAAGTAACATGTGTAGCAACACCATTAAAAATGTATTGTAGTACTAAAACGTGTTATTGGATTTATAGCCACACATCACATGACATTGCACAAACTTCCAATGCTGTTTGTTACTAATGATTATTACACATGTGGAGTACAAAAAAATAAAAATTATTCACTTACCTAAGAAAATATGAATACTGTAAATAGCTTGTTTAAACAAAACTACTTTGATAATAAGTAGACTATCCTATTACAGTCATTTGTCTTTGCTAATTGAGACACTGGTCGTGTTCTTATAGCACAGCCTTGTCAACACTATATTAAAATAAATTATTAATCAATTATTTAACCCCTTCTCTGCTGAAGCCCTTGTAACGTGCTACAGGCGTTTTTGGAATTTGGAACTCTCCAGGCCTGCATCACAATTACTCTATGTACCACTGGCAAACTGTGTGTGTGTGTGTATGTGTGTGTATGTATATATATATATATATATATATATATATATATATATATATATATATATATATATATATATATATATATAATTTTTTTTTTTTTTTTTTATCAGACTCTGAAGTTTCTATTGGTGCCAAGTTTTTGTGGTTTATTTGGACATGTGATCAAAAAATGCAGCTGCTATTGTAAAAAAAAATGCAACTTTTTCATAAAATGTATTATACATGCATCACATTTAGACCCTAAAATGCTAATAAATGTTGGATGTGCCTGTGCCTATGTGGAAATCTTTTCATTGGTTTTGGGGGGTGTACGTGCTCTAGATCAGGGGTTCCCAAAGTTTTGGTGATGGAGGGCCAATTTCCGGAGGTTGTATGGGATGAGGGGGCCGCACAAGAAAATGTACCATTCATGAAACCGAAATATGTCCCAAATCATACCTTTTTTTATTTCCTATACATTTTTGTATTTAAATTAGGAATGTATATTAATACCACTGCAGCACCAGCAGCTTTGAAATGTATTTGTATGTTATCCTGTGTCTTGGTGCCACAACAGGCTAAGGTTTGAGAACTGATACCATGCTGTCACATCTTGCATGTCCTGGTCACAACAACTAAAGAAGATAATACAGAAATAGATACTCTTCAAACTATACCATTTAAACTTTTTTGTGGGTTATTCTTCAGTAATGAGGCAGAATGCACTTTTGACTTCTACAACTAACCACTTCACTAAGAGGTGAATGTATGTACAGTGAACTCTGCTTAATTCGAATCTCTGGGGACCATACAAGTAGTTTGAGATGTGCAAAATTCGAATTAAACAAATTATGTAAATTGCTCCATGGTGTGGACATTTAGAGCTATTTCCATAGTAAATGTGCATAAATAAAATACAGATGTTACTGTATTTCACCTTGATGTTTTTATTTATTTTTTCTTTCTGAAATCAAGGAAATAACACATTTCTATTTAAAGTGCAGCATTAATTATTCATAAATTATCTGCATTACATTGGAACTTTTTATGCAATTACATACCATTGCTACGTAGCATCCTACTAGCTACTGTACTATAGCCTAACTTCAGAAACACTGTAGAAAAAAAGAAATGTAACAGTAACAATTTTAAACTCTAGCCAGATTGTTACTACAGTAGTACTTTCCCTAATGAAAGATCCACGTTGAACACCAAAACTACAATACTGTACAAAGCTTTTTTCCCGATTTGTAGTTGAAGCTGAATACAGTTTTGCTCTTAAAATAATAAAATAAAATGTAGAAAAAGTGCCTGTATACAGAACCGTAACAATTCTTGCAGTTACTCTATTACATTACAGAAGCTAGCTAACTACTTCAGCTGCATAAAGCAATCTTTAACGTTGTTTGGGTGGTACCTTCACATCTTGATATCACAGTCTTTGAGCATCTTCCCCTGTGGAAAGCGATAGGAGATGTCAAAATAATAAATTTAGAAAAGTAGAAATGTTTTTTCTTTTCTTAGGAGGTTCCATGTTATTTCCCTAGCACGGCAAATCTACTGTGCACTATAGGCGCCATTATTTATTTTTTTTAAAGGGACAGTGCACATGTAATGACCGTAACAACTTAATAAAATTGGCTTTGGAGGGCCCAGATTTGATCCAAAATGTGTAAATATTTTCTGCAACTGCACAAGATAAGGATTTTATAAATGGGTAACATGACCTTGTGCATCAGTGGGGTGTTACCCATTATCCTTCTGCAATTTGAGGTAATGTCACTGCATTGTGTAAGTCAGTTTTTTTTTCCCCATATATTTGGACCTGTGAATCTAACAGCTTTTGTTCCACTGTTTTTCTGGATTGCCCTGAGTGTCTTGAATTCAGAAATACTAAGTATGTGTACCTTTCTATAGTGTGTCAGGCATTTATAGGTCCTAGACTGAGACTAGGTAACTTTGAACTTTCCCCTTCCACAAGGTAATGTTGCTGCATGACAACAAGTGACTTTTAGTACCTTTTGTTACACTTGTTACTGGTCATGGTGGTTTGTTCTGGGGTTTAGTTGTTCTGGTACTCATGTACCGTGTGGTACCTTTCAAAACACTCCTCCAAACAGGCCTGGCTGAGAGGGACATTGCGGACAGTAGTACCGTGTATCCCTCCGCATGCTCTTGCGGGAACACACAGAGCACTTTTGTTTGTGGCCTTGCTTTACTCCCAAATGGTGGTAGCGTCCATATAAAATGACTAGCCACTGTCTCTAGTCTTACTGTTTTCTGGCATTTCTTGGCTGGCAAATATGAGGCTGAAAGTCTAAAAGGCTAGAAAAGTAGGCTTGTTTTCTGGAGCCGTACAGTACACAACATGGCTGTTGTATAATGAAATTTGGACCATGTACATGGCGAGTTTTGTATACCATGCCATGGTATCTTATGTACACCTCCCATGTGTCTAATGTAGTCCAGCACACACTTAGGCTTATTTGTGCAAGTGTCTCTCACAGGAACTGCCACTGTGGCCTCATTGTGAATGGTGGTGAGGAGGTACACATCTTTGTTTTTTTGTTTTTTGTTTTTTTTCCCCTGTGTATTTTATTGCCAGGAGTTCCTCACAGTGCAAAGCGCTGGTTTAACCACACCTCTGTTTCTTGGCTACCAATTGATGGGGAAATCCCTTCCAGTTTGGTCTTATTGAACCACAAACCATTGTTTGGGATGTGCACAAAATTCTAAATAAAGGGATTCCTGCAACCATGGGAGGCAGCCAGGTGGCTCAATCTGAGAGTCCTTCCCTGTGTACACTCTGAACCAATGAGTGTACCCAGTGGAGCTTTCACACAGTTTGTACAGTTTAATCTAATAACGGGCACGTTTCATGGGAATATACTGTTTAAAAATGAGCCTCCCCTTGAATAAAAGGAGGGACTCCTCCACAGATAAGTTTTTTGCCAGGGGAATATGGCTCTTCAAATTTATTCTGTAGGTGATTGAGAAGGGAACGCAATTTGAAAAGTCTCTCAAATTCAGGATGGTCCCTCGGGAGAGCATTAGAATTGACATTATACTGTAAAAAAAATGAAAATGAATTGGAACCTGCCCCGGCTCATGGTTGCAGGGAAAATTGGGCAAGCATGAATAGTGTCAGTGGACCAATATAAATAAATTCTAGGTTTATTCACCAGCCAAGGGATAAACCCCAGAACTTTTTAATTTCAATTAGATTAGTGGGGACTCATTTGTGCACCTTAGAATATTGCCCCAGGTTGTCCCCATATTGTGCCATGTATTGATGAGCATACAAATTGGTCTGAATAACCAAATACTCAAAGTCATCAGTGATGAACAACTGGAAGAAGTCTGTTGCGGTCAATCCAGTTGTGTTCACCCAGGTACCGGGTGTGCCAGAAAAAGGTGGATTTTGAGGCTGGATGTTGTTAGGGGGTGTCCAATCGCAGAATGACTGAAATCCATCACCCCTGGGTCCGTCCAGGACCTACTGTACCCTGTTCTGGTAGGGGCTCAGGCTCAATGTCCAGTCTCTCCTCTTCCTTCTATTACTGGATTTCTCACTGGAGGAAGAATCACTCGGTACATATTCACTGCCAGAGCCATCGGGCACAAAATCTGTCTCTGAGTCAGTCTGACTCCATTAGGCAATCAGCAACAGCCTCTGCACTGAACCGCTTTCTTAACATTTTACTAAGTAAAACTTCAAAATTACCATAGAATAATAAAAACAAATACATTTCAAGGCCAATTTATCCCAATTTCAATGTTTACTGAAAAACCAACCCCCAAAATCTTAAGTACTGTTAAAGTGTAGAAAATATATAACCTAAAATATATCAATAAATACACCCACCTCTCATTTTATCGCCCCTCGCTATACTCCGGGAGTTGGCCACCCATTTTAACTACCTATCTGCATGTACCTCAGCTGCAGTGTACATAGGCACTTAGAATTACTGTTCATTGCATTTCGTATTGCACATCACAAACAACAATATACAAAACAATTAAAAACAAAGCATTACTATCATACTGTTATTATATACAGACGTATTGCACAATAACACAAAGCAAATTAAATATGTACTTATTGAAGCGGTTTTTATTTTAGCCAACAAGGTGTTCACATGTGGCAGCAATGCACTAGCAAAAGCCACAAGGCAGTGATGTCAGCTCACTAGCAGCAAGCCTCCTATGTTGTTGGGAATGGATTATTTTAATGCGGTGTGCTGCTTTTTATACGAAAGATGAGAAAAAGCAGGTTGCGTAGAGGATTTATACTGGACCCTGATGCATACTATTTGTTTTTCTATGGGTCTCTCGCTATATCGTGGTCTTTAATATATAGCGGATTTATACTGGACCCTGACAACCGCGATATATCCAGTGGGGTGGAGTACTAATCAGAATAGTTTTTTACAAAAAAAATAGTGGAGAAAAAATCTGAATACAGAGTAGGAAAAAGAATCTGTTCTGAAATATACAATGCTGTCTCAGTAGAAAATTGATAATACAATTATATCCTATTATGTTGTGAGAGGAGAGGAGAATTATTCTTTAAAAAACAATTCTCGCAATTGACAGTGAATTTATTTTTTTTCCTTCATGGCGCAAAAGAAAATGTATTAAATATAAGGGAAAAAAATCAAATTTTTGTGAAAATGAAAAAACACCGTTCCCTAAAAAAAAATGTTGTCAAATCAAAGGAGGTGAAAAAATATATACTGTAATAAATCCAATAAATTTTAATCAAAATCGTTATTTCAAATAACAAAAAAAGAAAAGAAAGGAAAAAATCAAATGACCTGGAAACTTTTTTTTTTTTGGGAAACAGTAAAAAAAATTAAGATCAAATAAAAAAGTTTAAAGTAATAGCTATAGAGGGCTCACAAAAAATAATACTTTGAAAAATATGTCAAATAGATGCAGATGTAAAATAGATTGTGCGAATGATCAAACTCACTGGACTCTCCAACACCAACTGAACCAGACACAACAAGTCTGAGATACAAGGTTTCAGGCACAGTAACTATATAGCAAAAACACATGGTTCCTAGTGTGTTGTGTTTTTTTTTTTTTAGCCATGGGACAAAAAAAAGATTTGAACTGCAGTACCTCCCACACACTTGATACATTACAATGGTGTCATGTGGTGACAAGATGTAGTCAAATACAGTAGGCAGATGTTACTGCTAATTTCATGAAACACAGGTCGATAAAACAGCTACTAATCAAAGGTAAACCTTTTTTTTTTATTAATCCACATTGAAAAGAAAACGAAAGTTACGCATATATTTTAAAATTCAGTCAGTGTTTCACAGTATGAGCCAAACACAGGCCGCCAGTTTTTTTTTAAATAGGCTGTTCGTTACTTTTAACAACTTCATCACATCAAATATATTTTAACTGTATAATATAATGAAATTAAAGCCACTGACCTAATTTGTTATGTAATAATGCCTTGATGAGCGACCCCGAGTGAAAAAACGGCAATCCACATTTTAATTATTTTTTTTTAAACATGTATTTCAATTGTAAATACCAGGTATGTCCTTAGCAGTGGGGAAGTGACTTTTTGGGCGTACCATGTAAGTCCGTAGCGCACAAGAGGTTAAAACAAACAATGTACTAAATCTGTGATAAGTGATGTATAATGTTACAATAAAGTTAATGTTAATCAATTACATCAAACTGACTGTGTGCAGTAAGGCCCAACAGGCCGTCCATATACGTCGAATATAGGGATGACTCGGGATGTTCAACCTCAGAGAAGTCTATATTCAATGTATACGGATGCCCTGAAGGGCCTTACTGCATTTATAATCCACATCAAACAGTGGATTTGAAGAAAAAGAATCATAAATCATGTTTGGGGCAAAGCATTATTAGTTTTTAAAAACTTTTTTTTTTAATTAAATATCTTTACGCCAATAAAGTAGTCCCATTTATAACTAAATATATCTTGGATTTCAGTAATTTAAGGTATGTGTCTGAGAGGGGTGGATAATGTGCGTCTTTTTGTGTTTTTCTGTAGCATTTACAAACCGCTAAAATACATTATTTTAAGTGACAAAGTTGTGGTGATTGAGTATAAAGACCTATTTATTTATTTATTTAAATTGCAATCTTCCAGTTAATTCAATTGTTCTTCATCCAAATCAGCATGTCTACTTACAACTTTTGGGTTTTTTTTGCAGGTAATTGGTCACTCAGTTTCATAGTTACAGATGTACATATACGGACCAATATACGGACAGCTGGAACTTTGCTCGACCAATCAGATTGCTTGTTCCACGTCCCATTGCCAGCCTGGATTATAAATAGGTTGATAATCCAGACAAATGTAAATAAAGTACTTTGAAAATGTGTGCTGCTGTGCAAGGTTTGGAGAAAGCATTTCTCTAGAAGCTGCGTGTGACATCAAAGACACCAGCCAAGAGCGGCTGGTGCAGCAAGCTCTGGGTCGACTGTTTCCTTCAAAACCATTATCAAAATACGGAATCAGTTCACAAAAAGATCTTCATCAGACACTGCTAAGGCTGCAAGTATCATCACTTGATTTAGAAGAAGCGTGTTTGCAGTTGAAAAATGCGTTAACCGTTGTATAAAGTAATTACGATAATTGCGGTGTAGAATAAAAGGAACGGTATCAATACCGTAATGTACCTAAACCATGGTAAACCGGTATACCAACTCATCCCTAATCACAATCATGTCTGATACTGGAAAAATACTACTGCCATTGTACCCATTCAATCATTGGCCAAAGATGAAATGTCCGTAATTCCCTTGCATTTTATTATGTTACAGATATATACTGTATAATGCATCACCACAGACATGAACTATTTCAGATTCCATCATTTTTAGCATGTATCTGCTGAAGTTGTGTTTTCTTTTTGTAACTGCCTCCCATTGCTTTTTATTTACTAGTAAAATTAGTAAGCTGGTATGTCCCCAGATGTGCAAAGGCAGGTATTTCCTGGTTTCATATCTGCCAGCACTTCAGCAGAGAGACTGTTGGTGTCAAATGCTTGCATCTTGACAGTTTTACAACGGTAATATTGAAAAAATGTATGTATTTTTTTAACACTTAATTTTTTGATGTTATTGTCTGTTTTCCTGCTCCCCATCCGTGAACCAGATAACATCTTGAATAGTTGCAACACACAATGACATTGTTTAAATTGTGAATGTTTTCAGTGTAGTGATGCATCAGACTTTAAAAACATTTTTAGAAATGCAATGCATAGTCTGTTCAGTATGGGAACATCAGAGGACATGGTTGGTATTCAAACCATACTACCCTGTTATTTTTAGTTTCTGATTTTCACAGCATGTAAAGTAGTCTGAGTGCTTTTGTTGCCCTTTGTGTTCTTGGTGGTTGCTTGTAAAATTCTGTTTAAAAAAAAAAGATAAACAAATATATATACATACATACAGTGCCGAGAAAAAGTTTGTGAACCCCTTACGATTTTCACATATTTCAAACCTAAAATGTTATTAGATCTTAATCTAAGTCCTAATAATAGATAAAGATAACTTGATTAAACAAATGACACAAAAACATGATACTTTTTCAACATTTATTGATCCACAAATGATTCAACATTCAATAGCCATGTGTGAAAAAGTAAGTGAACCTTTAGACCCAGTAACTGGTGGCAGAATTCATGGTTGTGTCAATGATGGCAAGCCGTCCAGGTTCCTGAGGCAGCAAAGCAGCCCCAAATGATCACACTCCCACCACCATGCTTGACAGTTGGGATGAGGTTCTTCTGTTCGAATGCAGTGTTTGGTTTTCTCCAAACATAACATTTCTCATTGAGGCCAAAGAGTTCTACCTTCTACCTTTGACTTTGGTGAACTTCAGATGGGCAGCAATGTTCTTTTTAGAGAGCAGTGGTTTCCTCCTGGTTATCCTTCCATGAACACTGTTCTTGTTCAGTCTTTTTGATAGTTGAGTCACATAAGCCAAGGTGAGAGTGGCCTGCAGATCCTTCTCTGGGGTTCTTGTTGACTTCCTTGATGATTTTCAGGTTTGTTCTTGGAGAGATTTTGGTAGGATGACTGCTCCTGAGTAGAGTGACTGTGGTCTTGAACTTTCTCCATTTGTAGACTGTCTGACAGTGCATTGATTGGTGGAGCCCCAAATCCTTAGAAATGGTTTTGTAACCCTTTCTAGACTGATGAGCATCAATAACTGTTTTTCTGAGGTCTTCACAGATTTCTTGTGATCGTGGCATGACGTGTTTCCACATACCTGTATGGTGAAGACCAAACTAACAAAGTTTCTGATCTTTATATAGGGTGGGGCCTCCCAAACTCACCCCTGAAGATCTACCTAATTATTTAAACACCTGATTCTAATTAACCCCTTAATTGAGCTGATAAAACCAGGGGTTCATTTACTTTTTCACATACCCTGAATCTTAATTTCTCATTGTTTGTCTAATTCTATACATCATTTTGTTTCAAAAGACATGGAATTGGTTAATATAAACTGTATTGGATATTTAAGAAAATTCAAGAAGGCTGTCATGGTAAAACTATGGAATTTCCGTAATTATCATTGGGGTTCACAAACCTTTTCTCGGTGTGTGTGTGTATGTGTGTGTGTGTGTGTGTGTGTGTGTGTGTGTGTGTGTGTGTGTGTGTGTGTGTGTGTATATATATATATATATATATACACACACACACACACACACACACACACACACACACACACACACACAAATTAATTGAAGCAGAACAGAAATATAGTGGTATTCAAATTATCGAAACCTTATTTTGAAAACCAACAGTTTTTAAAGCCTAACAGTATACACGATGAAGATGAAAACAATGTTATATTGGTCAACAGCTTCTTACATTTTTTGCCTCTACAATTAAAAAAAAAAAAATAGAAGTGATCATTTTATTACACTAAAATGTAATGTGACAGTTATTGTTCCAAATTAATTTTGCAAACAAAATGTGTGATTCTAACACGTACCTCACAGACTACTACTACTCTGCATGACCAACGTACTGAGATCCAAAGGCATAAGTTTTAAGGCCTTTTAAAAGCAGTTAGCAAGTAAAAACATTGGCAGTTATTCGGGAAGGAAACTACAAACCACGTTTCTAGAATTATGTGGTTTTGCAATAAATGTTTGCACCTCAGTAGTGTGCCTGTGTATTCTAATACTAGCATTATTTTGCAACTGCCAAAATATTTGGAAACAAAAAACACATAGGTGTGGATTAGCTTAAGCATATCCCTAATTTACTATCAAGATGTGTACAGCTATGGCCAAAAGTTTTGCATCACCTAGAATTTTAGGATTGAGACAAAATAAAAAAGAAACAATATGAACATAATTTAGATATTTTATTTAACATCATGTAATCATATAAACTGCTAAGTGATATTGCAAAAGTCTACCAGAAGCCATAATAGCAGTACAATATTTCATGTTAGATTTCAAAATGTCATATTTTTCAATTTGTCAGTTTTTCATGAAGTATATGGAAAACTACAAAGAGGCATGCAATTCAGTATGTTAACTTAACGTTATTCAGCAGGTTTCATTCGACCTTTATGAAGCAAAATTAGTTAATTACTTAATAAAACCAATAGTTCATTTGTTAACCAAAACAGACTGATTAGGGGACCTGTACATTTGAGTACTGTCCTCAACACTTAATCTTTGATAATAGTTCTCACTTTTACTTAGGGACGTATTTATTATTAAATTAACAAAGAATATACAGTCAATTCTTGTTAACACAAATTCATATTGACTAATTTCCTGAAAAATACTTATAAAACAAATTAATTTAAGGGAAGAATAACTTGAATAAAACAAATCGCACCAGTTTGAACAGCTGTGTGGGAAATGTGTTAACTTGTATCCAAATTAGCGCCTACATTCTGTATTTTAGTGCTGTTTTGGGACAAAAGAGCCCTAGAGTTGCCACAGTGCTTGTGCATCAATGCCATTTCCATGAAGCAGCTTAAAAACATATACTATCCTTGCAGACAAAAGTGGAGGTGCTGAAAGCAGTGGATAATGCACCACTGACAATAAAAAGAAAGATGTTGCTGCAGATACAAGGCTTTGTCAACCATTTTGAAAAACTGGGTAACAATAATACGGGCTTATGAACAGCAAACTGAATGCAAGTCGTCAGCGTTTCTGATTTGCTCAATACCCTGATGTTGAGGACGCCTTGCTTTTGTGGTTTAAAAATGCCTGTGATCAGATTGGGGCATGCAGGTTTCATGTGCAATTAATTTGCAATCACTTACAACTGTATTTTCATTAAAAAACACACAGTACATTTAAATGTATAATAATTCTCATTGTACTGTAATTTAAGTATATTTCAGTTATAACTTCAGTAAAAACTGGCTTAGACTCCTGAGAATACGAATTGCAGATAATACACATTTTTTTGCTGTTCTCTTTAAATTAGTATTAATGAGAGTCACTGTATATAGTATGTTTTAGATGTTTGATGTAGGCTTAGCAAAAATAGTATTGACAGAAAATTCCAACAAGCGTAAAATGGAAAGAATATAGTTGAGCAGAATCAGGGTTTAGAAATGCAGGTTTGTCACTCAGAAGTGCCTTACACTTTCCAAAACTGGCCCAACTTACTGGAATTTTTATTGATGTGATTGTCTGTTGTGTGGAATGTAATAAACGAGAACGTTCCATGTTTTATTTAAATTTCAGTTTTTGTTTGCTTGTTACAAAAAGGCATAATTAAACGTCAGAAATTGTTATTACTTTGTCTATTTATTGTGAAAAAACATTAATGGCAAGGAAACAAAAAGTAAAAAAGAAAGTCTACTTTATGTACTATATATTTTTTGTGAATAAAAAAATGTTTTCACTGCTGTATGTAATCCTTTTGTAATTCATTTAGGGGGATAACGTAAGATCTACAGAGCGTATTCTTACTGCTGGGATATTTTTCTACTATACAAAGTGTTACATATCATGACTTTTTTTATATTACCTTTTTGCAAAATAGTGAAATTCAAGTAAATAAAGAACCCAAAGCATGAATTGTAACATTTTCTTCAGAACTTTTTGGGTCGAAAGCTTTTTATACGGGGGGGGGGGGGGGGGGGGGGGGGGGGGGGTAAAAAGGTGTTTCTGTTGTAAATCTTTCAATTTAGACGAAGCTACAAGAGTAAAATACTCGTCACCATAAATCTGCTTGTCAGTACATTTTATGAGCAGTGGTATAGTTTGAACTTGCCTGGTTATAGTTTTATGAAATTGAAAACCATGTACAAGTCATTAAACTCCCATAATATAAGGTTTAATGCAAATTATATATATATATATATATATATATATATATATATATATATATATATATATATATATAAAACACACACACACACACACACATTGCAGTCCTGCCAATTGCTAAATGCTTGGCACCTTGGGGTATTTTTGGGGGAAACTGGTGTTGGTGTCCCACATTATCCACAGAACCTAAGACAGTTGCAAGAATCCATAAGTCAGAAGGTTTAAAAAGTTGTAAAAATACATTTTTGTTAGTAAATTGCCTGGTCAGGATGCATAAATAAAACAGTTCATTAACCCTTGGGTGGTGGTAGGGTTAAAATGAACATGTTTCAAAACTCTCTGAAGATCGAGGTATATCATTGCATGCGATTAAATTTTAGTCACATTTATTTTGATACCAAGAACATCCTTGTCTGACTCTGGAAGCGGGAGTAATCCTTTGGACTGCACATGTGGTACATATTTTGGGTTGCATTTTAACCCATTTCCACTTTTCGAGAGCTACAAAAAAATGTATTTTCCGCATCCACAATCACAGCTCCTGCATACTGGCAGAATAAATTGTTGAGAGAGGAGGGAGATGACACAGTGTTTGTTTGTTTTTTTTTTTAACTAGGTTTTGTACATATTAAGTTTGCAAGTACAGTATCATTTTTTGTAGTTTATTTGTGTTTGTAAAGGCATTTACTGTTGATGGCACCTTTTTTAATAAAAAAATAAATGCTTAGCACTTCAAAAAAGTGTTTATTCATTACAGAACTGTTTAAATGCTTTCTATTTCTTTTAAATTATAAGTTAACTGCATTTATGTATGTGGGGTGCATCTGCACCCCTTTTCCACCTTACATGTGAGCTTAATTGTTGCTGCTGACTGGGGGTTAATTAAATCTAATACAGAAATGGGTAGTGACAGTAAGTAGACATGTTACACCTATTCAAAAACAACAAACTGAACTAAGTTACCATTGACTTACAGTTACGCGATGTAAGAAACAAAATCAACCTCCAAACACCAGGGTCTTTTATTCAGAATTCATAATCCAGATGAGAATGATCTGAATTTAATAATACTTTATTGTTAACAATTATACAAAGCTTTCCCATTAAAAATACATATTAAAAAACAAAAAACAACACACATTTGACAAGTCTATTGCTTCAGTTATACCGGTACAAGAAGATTACATTTTAAGACTTTTTATTTAATGTTAGGCTCATTCAGTGAGCAGGCTACCACCTTATTATTTGTATGGGTATTGGTATGGATTTCTATTTGCATTATACTTTTATTTTGTGAATTTTTGGTACCCTTCATGAATGTTTATCAAGGTAAGCTTCTTAATGAATTAATATTTTTTATTTTAATTGTATTTTTTAGCTGTCTCTCTTTGTCTGGGACAGGATACATGTGGCCATTTTAATTGTGAATTTCAACAGCAAATCATTTCTTTTTAGAAGCAAAGAAGTTTAAAAACAATAATGGGCGGTCCCTAGTCTGGTTGATTTTTGTAATGCAAATAGTTCCCGCCATGACATAAATGTAATATGTACAATCTGAATCATCCATGTGCAAGGCCATTCTGGAGAAGCAGGCTTTGCAGATTTCCACCCGGAAGGAATGCAGCAATCGTTGAGGAATTGTCGCACGTCCCTCCAGAACAATTTAGTATCCAGAAAAAGATAATAATGAAAAGAACTGGGTTTCTTTTGAATTCACATCACAATTCAGAGCTAAAGGGTCACTTGGAAGTGAACTTGTGTGTTTTTCTGTTTTGCTTACCAGCAAAAGGTGTGTCAATGGGCCCTGAAACACTTTGCCTACTCATGGTGATCCTACACCCTGCTGAGCATAATTTTCACATTCTAATATGGTTTAATGTATAGTTTGAGACTGATTTTATCATACACACAAAATCATAGTGTCTCTTTTTAAGACTGACATGTTCAATCTTTGACAGTCTTAACAACTAGTGCAGGGGGGTATTTATTCTTCCTTCTGCCCAAAAATAGTTCATTTCAACGGCAACTGCCAAGACTTGTATAATGTTCAGTATTGAACAAACCATTTCTATAGGTTAAAATAAAAAAAAACACCTAGTCACTCCATTAGTAGTAAATGAGCAACATTTGGGCTGTTGATATTTTTTTATATTTTGCATATTTAAGAAGAGGGGCTAGGTATCTATTCAGAGAATACCATTATATTTATACATGTCTGCCCCAGAGAGAATGGATAACATTTTGAGACAGCGCTGAGAAGATATGCTTATTAAAATCATTTATTAGAAGAGGGCCATTATCTATTCAGGCTTATAGAGGATATTGAATGATATTTGTGGTATACATTTTTTTTAATTTGCCGCAGGAGGATGCCCCCGTAAACCATGAGCCCCGAGGAATGGTAAATCAGTATTCATTCAATAGATTCTGTTTATACCACAAGTATATATTTTTAAATAAATAGCAATAAAATCTGTACATTATATTAAATCAATTAATTTAGGGATTATTTTACCTGGATTTTTACTTTCATTGTCAAGTGACCCAGATTCATTTTTAAACCTGTTTGTGTCCTTAGCAACTGTCGTTTTAGGTAGAACATTGTGCTCAGCCTGTCAATTTGTAGCATCTGTTTCCAGCTGTCGCCAGTGTTAATGAAGGAGCAACAATAATTCAGACACAGGCAGATCAGTAACTGGCATTTCTTGATTGAACTCATCCTCAAGGAAATAGGGAGTCCAAATCAAAACAGCAATAGAAATATTAAATTATTTTAGACATTTTAAGGTTGTTATAAAACATGTAGTATATTTGTAGTGGCAGTATTATTTGAACTACTGAAGCGCAGCTCTGTCTTGAATTCCAGCAGCACATCACTGGATTGGAATGTAAGCAAAAACACATTCGATACTAGTCCCGGTAAGCATGTTATTCCACTTAAGTTATTTCACTTTATTGGAATACAAAATATATGCCGCGCTAGATATACCCACACTTGTTTTGCAAGTAAGAAATAACTCACGACAGGTAAGTGAGTAGGCCTATGATGTCATAGTCGTGAGGTAAAACAATTATTACTGCACAGTCATGTGATCTTGTTCAACCAGTCACAGCACTTAATTTATCCAAGCCATTTTATAAATTAAGATCTCTAATAAGCAAGCAGGGGGGTAAAATGGGCTACAACTGTCCTATCCCCCAGGAATGGCAAACAAGCAGTGGTTGCTACCTTTTTGTGTTGATGTAGATACAATACATATTTTTAGTGTTCGAGATTGGGGCTACTGTTTAGAGTCCTAAACGTTAATCAAAATTGTTTAGCTCTACAATTATACAACTAATTCAACTTACCAGTTAGAAATGCATGATTCCAGGTTACCTTAATGTGAAATGCCATATTCTTCTTTTATTCTGTAAAACCTTTGAGTAGATGTGTCTGTTGTGTAGCTTTGTCTTTTAAAAGTAAGTCAAATTCCAGGTTTGTTCTGAATTTTTCATTCTTCTGGAAAAAAAAAAAAAAATATATATATATATATATATATAAAAGCTAGAATACCATTTGTTTATTTATTTTATGCTACGTTTGACAAACATTTTATAATCCAAACTATTTTTGTAAGTGACTTGTTGTCAGTTTGGAAAAAAGTCAGAACCTTCAATATAGCTGGTCAGTGATATTCTAATGGTGCTGTTTAAACCTGGATATAACCATGGATCTGCATTAACCAACACATGCTGATGCAGGCAATTAAAAATAAATAAATAAATCAAACATTTGTAAAGATTGTGTAGTTTTAATTATAGCTGTTATATCCTGCAGTTTATACTGTAAACTATTGTAACCTGTATCAGTGCTCAGTCCATAATTATGTACAAAAATTAAGTGGTACATTTAGTAGTAACAAAAAAATGATACAGATATTAAGACAGTAGATGCCCTTATTAGCAACCGCTTGGTTCCCAGTAAAAAGTTGTCATTATCCAGTTGCCAATAAGCGAAAATACTGTTTTCAAGTGTATGTTTATGGAACAACAATATATACAGTAGTTGTAGAAACATAGCACTGAAATACACGTGTTTTAATTTTTAGTTTGATCGTGTTAATAAAAAACATTCAGTTGCTATATACATACAGTACGATGTACTACAATTGTCCTTACAATGAGTAAAGCAAACAAAGAATGTCGGTATGCAGAAGTACAATCAGTACTGAAGCACACCATTCAGTGTTATAAAAGTTGCATAATGCATTAACAGCGATCATGCATGTGCACACTTTCGCCCTGGAAACTCTAATAAATGGGCTTGTAACCAGGAAGTCCCCCACTTCATATCCCGACTCACTGTGTTGTAAGTGACAAAGCTGATGCATTGTTCACACACCCTAGTCTCTGTAAGTAGTATCTGCTAAATTAAACAAATAATAATAATAAAGTTGTCAGTAAGTGGTGTCACAGTTGATAATATCCAAATTACGATTCTTGCCTTTTCCAGTATTTGAAACCTGGATTAATCAGGCCACCAAAGCTGGATATATGTTAACTTCAATAGAGTTCAGGGGGGTGTGAGCCAGGGCTTTGCCCTTCCCTATTTTCACCTGCCTATCATTGATTCCCTATTTAAACCCAGTCACAGCTCAGCTCTTTCTCTTGCATTTTGCCTTTTCCCTCCTCCTCCTCACTTCTTTCATTTGCTGCTTGCCTCTGTGTCGATCCCCTCTGGGGGAATAGTGAGGCTCACTTCCCCGACCTGTAGTTCCAGTAACTTTGCAGGTTCTTCGTGTGGTTAGAAGGGACCACCGGCCACACTATTCTTTTGCAGCTCATGCGCCATAGCTTACATCAAAAAAGAAGGCTCTGTCTTCCTTCCTCCTTTACCCTTCTGGGACGTGGCCCTCTTACTCTTAGTGCTCGAGTCCCATAACTAACAATTTCTGTTCTTTCAGGTTCTCTTCCTTACGTCAAGGCTTCGTAAGAGCCGTTCCGTCCTCTGAGGGTCAAACCCATTCGCTAACTGGGACCCATGACTCTCCAAGAAGTCACAGGACTCTGTCTTTTCAGGGGCCCGAAGGTCATTAGGGCTAGCTTCGACTCCATAGAAGGCTCTCTCCTAGGTTGGCCCGCCCTTTTCTCTCTCCCTTGTCTAGAGGCCGAGTCTCCAATCTTAAGTTGCAAAAAACACTCCCTTCCTCTCGCAGCCTGGCTGCCACCCTTTGAAACAAGGTGCTTCTGTTCACATGCATTTGGGAAGGAAAAAAAAACATATTGCTAAGAGCAAGAGACCATTGATACAGGTTATTATATGAGAAGTGGAATTCCTTTGCCTATTTATTTTCATTTGGATTTCAAACCCTGTTGTCCAGTGATAACTTGGCAAGTAAAGTTTGGAGCTGAATTATTGATTTGTCTGGCTTGGAGCAGAAGCAGCATAAACCTGACTTCTTATTTAAATCCGGGACCAAAAGAAAGCACAAAGTACTTTTAATGTCATAATTATAAAGTACACACTTTGTGTTTACCTGGTGACAAATTTCTCCCTCTCTAGTGTAAAGATCTCTTCTGTTACCTTAGGTAAGTTAGTCCAAGATTAATGTTAATCGGGATCAAGAAACCACCCGTTGATAAAATGTATAGAACATTTGTTATACCACGTTATTTTATAGATATCTACAATTTAGGGATTCAGACTGGAATAGATTAATTAATTAAATCCTTAAAGTATATTTTAGAAATACATTACAATAATGTCACTTTAAACATGAACATAAAGACACTTCCTGAACTAAGAAATGGAAACAACCACGTTATATAAAAGGTAACTGGAAAAATGTGTGCTTAAGTTTCTATAGAAGTATGTAATAGTGGTTGATAAAAACTTTTGGACTGTAATATATTTCTTTGTACTTACATAGTTTCAACATATCAGAAGTATTGCATTGTATAGGATTTCCACAGTATCTCTAGTTCTGCTTTCACATCATGTTTTATTGCATCATTCTCAGTGAAGTGCAATGACAAATAATCCCAGATTATACCTTATAAATGATGACAACATTTGCTACTGCCTGCTTTTAGTTAACTTAAATGCAACAGTCAAACACATTAACAAAACCTATTCCCATGTCTGGGTCACTGTGACATTGTACTTTTATATAGTTAAGCATATGGGAGTCTCATTTGAACTGAATGGTGGCAGATTTATTTACTGCCATAATTTTTAATAATTAAAATACACTCTAAGAATACATGTGGGTCTTTAGTGTAATTTTGTCTTTAAAACCATGGTGGGATGTTACTGTTTTGTGAAACTATCGTATACAAACAATATCCACGTGGTTGATTTCTAAAAATGTCAGCTTTTCAAATGAATTGCATTGGTTAGCAAAAAACTGAATTGATAGCAATGGTTTAAAGATATCTTCTCCCCACCTTCTGTACATTTGATCAACTGGTCTATGAACTTTTCTTTATTATTATTTTATTTGCACAGGTACCCTTTTTACATTGTTTTAATGTTCTAAGTATTCTTCCAAACAAGTAAAATTAGTATAAATGACTGATGAGACTCAATCTGTATAGGCTAATGTTGACACCTCTCTGCAGTGTGACATAGCAACCGGCTTCATAAACGTTTGCCCTGATCTCTTATTGGTTTCTAACAAACAAAACTCTTTTCTTAAATAATATAAAGCCCGTCCTGTCATACATTTGTGAAGTAATTTATTCCAGATCATTTCATATTTAAGTGCACCTTTGTGTCAAGTGTGAGATGTATAGGTAGATATTATGAAGACCAAAAGCAGAATAGTAGGTGCATATTCAAATTTGAAACACTGGACTAATTTACTTCTAGAAATACATACCTATGAGGTGTAAGCCTATGTATTGAATTTTTTTTAAATCTGTTTTTCAGAGCAGCACTAAAGTTAATGAAACCACATTCTAAACCACAATTCCCATAAAAATCCCATAGTGCAAATGCTGGAAGTGTGTACTAGAAAAATACTTTGTTATGACATAACAAAACATGGTGCTATGGCAATAAAAATATTTCTTCATCAATATTACAGCGAAGGCAGTCGCTAAGACTATTGTTTTCTTGCTCCTGATTTGCTAGCCACTTTAGCCTGCCATTTTTTTGTTATTGGGCAGTGCTAATGGAACACCAGCACCCAGCTCAAACTCCCTTCAAGCACTGTGCCCTTTACTATTGTGTTTTCATCAGGCCAAAATATGAAATCTCTCCTTTCTGAGACATTTCTGATTGAGGTTCAGATTATTAAATTTTTTAGCTCAATCGGTATTTCATTGAAATATCATGAAATCTTTTTATTGTGCAATAGACACTGAATTTGTTAATAAATAAAACCTGAACATTTTTTATATTTTTCTTCCAAAAGATAGTCATTTAGAAATCATCTCTAGTTTGTGTAGTTTTTGTACTTACTGTCTGTGCTGTCTCTGTTTTGCTTTGAATGGCTAGGGGTCGCTGTCAGTCGACTCAGTGGTCTGTTTGTACTGTGGTTCACAGTCAGTCATTTCACCCTGTTCTGACATATGTCGTTGCCTGAAGCAGCACTAGAATGCTCTCCTTAGTTTAGATGCTTGTCAATCATCAGACCGGCACCGACTGTGCACTTTCATTTGCCAGCTATTATGTCTGTCATTCAATGCGCCGACTTTGAAATTAGCGGGTAAAATGTTGATAAACCTTTTCTATTTATATGGTGACCGTTACTTAGATTAAAACATGTGGTGCAAGAGGAAAACCCTAATTAGTATTGTGCAGAATACCCTGACTTTGAAGTGAAAGCTGTAAAGAAACCTGGGACAGGACATGAGGAAGGTATGTAAACTGGTATGTAACTGCAAAGCAGAAGTCACCGCGAAGATAAACAGAATGTGAACACATGCAATCACAAGGTCATAAAAAATATGAAGGATAGCGGCCAGAAGTACAATGGAAGCTTGCTTGGCGAAAATGCTGCAAAATACAAGAATCTTTTGGTGGTTTCCCGTATGATTTAATGCGTGCGCTGTGTTTTGAAGCGATTTTGCTTAATGCTACTAGTTGAGGGAGGTGTCGTGGAAACATGGTATCTGTCCAGCTGCGGGAGGCTGAGACTGCGAATAAGTGCAAGGTAGTTCTGTTCAACTATCTGTTTTGTTTTGTTTTACTAGTAAATGTATGCTATAAAAGTCTCTAATAAACTTTTTTTTTTAATTGTGTAGGATCTTTATCTTTACAAGGCATAGCTCTGCATTGACCAAACGTCATTTTAATTTGAATATTGGTCACCATGGTTTTGTTGCATAATAAAGGAGTTTCGCAATGGCATATACAGTCCGTTTTTTTATTGTTTTTTTAAAAGCATAACGGTCGATTTCACCCATTCTCTCCTTGAATTGAAAAATAAAGATCGAAAAAAAACCCCCGACAAATTCTTTAAAAAATAAACGTCGGTATTAGTCGTCGGTTTGGCCAAAAAAAAAAAAAAAAATCGAATAGTAGCAAGCCTAAGTATAACATCTGTGACTGGGGTTATGTCACTGGCATATTGTGCTTGATTTAATACAGGGACTATTACTTGATACCTTGCAGGAGATTTAGTGTTGGATAGTTTTTTTTTTTTTTTTTTTTTAAATAACAAAATTTGATAACACATGTTGTGTACAATGACATAAAAAAATGAAAATACACTTGTACTTGTGAACATGTCTGGACAGATAGATATGTATATATATATATATATATATATATATATATATAATTTGAAATGTTGACCCATGCTACAAAATAATACCACAGCCTCCACAGAACCAGAGGACAAACAGTAAATAATTTTAAATAAGCATTATATGGTGACACATCCCACATTTTGGTGTAAAAAAGTAGAAAGGAAAAAAATATAAGACTTCTTCCTATAGGATTTACAAGTGACAACCAACCCCCAAAACTATGTGACAACCTGCCCCAGCCAGACTTTACATGTTAATTTAATTCTCTCAGTACTACTAGGAGAACCTACTGGTTTTGTTTTTACACCAAAAGATAGCCAGTATCTGGTTGTATTTAACATGGCCACCATTTCAAACAAACTCCAATACTACTAAGAGTTAACATAAATAACAAGATATGCATTTTTTACTTTGGGTATGAAAAAAAATTAAATATGTGCTAACCTTTTATGTTAGATGGAATTGAGCTCAAATTACAGACAATAGAACACACATTTCAGTGTTAGTATCACCTGCCTGCCCCATCTAGTTTCATAGCTATGAGCACTGTGACAACCAACCCCGCTCTCCCTTACTCTCCGCAATAAAACTGAAGTCAATGCGAAATGCAGTTTTATAAACCTGTCCTGTATCGTCTGTATCTGACTAGAAACTTGTTTGTCACAGATTACTACAGAAATACAGTGTAAAATGTGTGCATACCAGCAGTAAGCAGAGCAAATAAATAAATATCCTGTTTCATTTTCTGTGTGTATTTATGCAACTACAGTACATGTTCATTATTTATCACTTACCGTGCAGCTGTGTAGATGTTTTAAGGCAGAGAAATAACGAATGGGTTTCTTAGAAACGCACAGACCCACCGAGAGGTTGGGGAGGGGAATTTTCCCCTTGGGCCCTGCACAGAACCATTTGCGTTTGTGTGCACCACCAACATATATATGTTTCCAGGGTAAGGTTGTGCTACACTAATGACTCTGTAGTACTGTACACAGCTTCTGTGCTAGTCTAATGTACACTGCAGGTGCTATCAAATACCTGCACATTTATTTTATGTTGTTGACCTCACCTGGGCAACGGAACTGAACTGTATCACTAAAATATGAATACAGCAAACATTTTTTTTAAAACTAATTTTCTTACACTTTAACTTAATCAAAGGGATTTAAAAAAACAAATGCACAACGCATCTTGTTAAAATAAATTTAACATGTTCTAAATGAAAGCATCCACAAATAATAATATTGTTTACACATGTACCATATAGCATGTTAGTAGTTTGTTTAGAATCAGACAGATTAGAAAGTCACTGTCTTGGTTTCTAATAAACAGAACATTAGTGTACCTGTAAACTGCAGGAGTTGTATTTAAATGTCTCTTTATGTGAAGTGTATATAGTTTCCAAAAGTGTTCCAAAAATAAGATTTTATCAAAACATGTAAATTCACTTTATGATATGGGGGGCTGGGGGGCATTAATAAATGCCTGTATAAAAAAAAAAAAAAAAAAGATATTATGACCATGACCATGACCATATGCGTATGACCATGCAGCAAATGTTGACATTTTTCAACATCATCCAGCCCCATGCGATTTCAGGTCACTGATACATGACAAAAGGCTGGACGACTTTCCAAAAAAGACACGTCGCAAGAGTGTGGATGACATAATTCTGACCTGTTGCACAGGGTCGGAGACCTTCGACTGGACCACAAATTGTCGGTTTGAAATATGAACCAGCCTTAACTCTCACTGTTCTCTATAAAAAAGCCTTTATCATTTGCTTCTAAAAAAAAAAAAAAACACTCCTTATGTACACACTAGAAAGATATGCATAGTTTTAACAGTTTGACATATTTAATTAATTACACTATGTAACACAATTTTTGTTCCTGGGTAGTAAGTGTTATTTCCTAATTGTTTATGCCTCAAAAGTATAGAAAATGGCTATTATTCCCCACAAACTTTGTTTTGGTGACCAGGACAGTGATATTTTGAAATATCACTATTTCCAATGAGAAAACGGGAGCTTTTGTGTGTTTTCGTTCACATAAAGTCAGAAAAAAACAACATATGAATCCAAATTAACATGTATTTATACTAAAGTAATACAAAAATGACTCAAAAGATTTAGAAGTGAGTAGTTTTGAGATTTATGATTATACTGTATTTACAGTATAATCGTAAATCTCGAAAAACTACTCACTTCTATGGGTAGTAAGTGTTATTTCCTAATTGCTTATGCCTCAAAAGTATAGAAAATGGCTATTATTCCCCACAAACTTTGCTTTTGTGACTAGGACAGTGATATTTTGAAATTTACCTATTTTGCAGAACATTCCAGATAGATTCAGTGCTGAGTAAACTTGGAGTAACTTTCTAGAACTTTCCAGTAATATAAATAGTAGTATAAATACAGGGACTTTAAGCCCACCAGTTCAGTTTAGTTCCAGCTGCCTAAGTGGATACATATCTGTATTTTTCTGAGATGGCATCAAGAGGCTGCAATGGTGGCATTCCTGATGGGTCTCCAAGGTGGTTTTACCAAGTTTCCCTGCTATCTTTGCCTTTGGGACAGCAGGGACACCAAGGCGCACTACCACAGGCAGGACTGGCCACAGCGGACCGAGTTTTCTGTGGGATGGAACAACGTCAAGTGGGAGCCACTGGTGGACCCCCGGAAGGTGCTGATTCCACCACCGCACATCAAATTGGGCCTTATGAAACAATTTGTCAGAGCTCTAGATAAGGAGTCGGCAGCCTTCAAGTACCTTCAAGACTTCTTCCTTAAGCTGTCTGAGGCAAAGGTCAAAGCCGGTGTCTTCGTCGGACCACAGATGAAGAAGATCCTGGAGTGCAATGAATTCCCCAAGAAGCTCACTAGTAAGGAGAAAGCGGTTTGGAACAGCTTTGTCACAGTGGTTCTGGGCTTCCTGGGCAATCACAAGGCCGAAAACTATGTGGAGCTGGTTGAGACTCTGGTGAAGAACTACGGCACAATGGGCTGTAGGATGTCCCTCAAAGTCCATATCCTTGATGCTCATCTTGATAAATTCAAGGAGAACATGGGAGCGTACTCGGAGGAGCAAGGCGAGCGCTTCCACCAGGATATACTGGACTTTGAACGCCGCTACAAGGGCAGTATAACGAGAACATGATGGGAGACTACATTTAGGGGCTGATTCGTGAAAGTGATTTACAGTATAATCGTAAATCTCGAAAAACTACTCACTTCTAAATCTTTTGTAGTCATTTTTGTATTACTTTAGTATAAATACATGTTAATTTGGATTCATATGTTGTTTTTTTCTGACTTTATGTGAATGAAAAGACTGTTTTCTCATTGGAAATAGGTAAATTTCAAAATATCACTGTCCTGATCACAAAAGCAAAGTTTGTGGGGAATAATAGCCATTCTCTATACTTTTGAGGCATAAGCAATTAGGAAATAACACTTACTACCCAGGAACAAAAATTGTGTTACATAGTGTAATGTTATATAGAGGGATATTTGCATTTGCTATGTAATGATGGTTAATAAATTAATTAATTGCTGCAATGGCTGCAGTTCTGTATACCAGTTACTGACTATGGAACTTGACTATATGGGTAATACTTACTCATTTTAACAATATGTGTTTAAGTAGAAAGACCTCTCTTAAACTGATAGTAGTAACATTGTTCTGTTGCTTATGGATGGGTCTGGGTAGATGGAAAGAGAAGCTGAAACAGCAAGTAAGTTCAGAACTGGGTGACCCGTGTTTTGGGATTCCCAGTGAGGGGCCTCTGGATCTTGAAGCACCCTTTTCTGTGACCACCGTTCTGTTTCCTGGTAAAAGCTCTGCGCAGTGTTGATCAACAGCCTGTAGGAGCAGGACTTACTCACTACAAGACTAAGGAGGTTAATATAGACAGGGACTTAAAGCAGTGACTGTTGTCACCCATCCTATGTGTCTGCAGTAATCACCCCAAGTACCTGTGTGTTTTAATGAGCCATGTTTCGCTAAGTAGAGATGGAACTACAAAGCATATGTTCTTATGTTATATGGTAACAACTTAGTATTTTCATTGTCATGTATGGGCAAAATGTAATAGCACCCTTCCCTTCAGCAGTTATCTGTCACCTATATAATGTGATTTCTTGATTTTCAGATTAGACAAGATAAAGGCAGTATGTTTATGAAGCTGGCACTGTTGTACTGACATATTTTCAGGATAACATGCACACATGCTTATATGTTGGTGATACTGACCTCGGTCATCATTTGGCTGCTATATGAAGGTATTGAGTAGCAAAGCTTCTAGGGCATAGAGTCATAACACTTTGAATTATCTTAATATTTTTTACATATGATCACAAGGTCTTAGTCCCATTACAGGTAGTGTAATGTACAGTTTCACTGCTTTTTAAGTTAATTAAAAATATATATTAAAAATAAAAGAAAAACAATAATAGAACTTATTGTAGAAATCGATTTAATGTTTACAGAAAATGCAACAGAAACAAACTTCTGAAAACCGTAAAATTAAGTGTTTGAAATCGCAGCTGTCGCAAGCACATTTCTTAAAATGTATTATTTATTTATTAATTCTCGGACTCTGTAGTTAATGAGAAACAACAACATGGGAAAGTATGTATACTAAGAATCTTAGAAAATAAATGTAAGGACTGGTTGGTTCCATGAATATTTTTAGAAATAATTTTAAAAGGTGTCTTTTTTTTTTTTTTATAAAATGCAAAGTAAAAAATAGAAAACATGAACAAATAGAAAACAAAACACAGCTCATGGCTTACCTTTTCAGTATTCAAAGTAATACTACCAATTAATACTGCTGCTTATCGTCTTTTAATTTAGAAATTGCTTCACATTTTTCTCTTCTGTCTCACTTGGTATTATGGTATTGTAACAGCGGGTGCCACAGCTGCCGGGCAGGGACTTTCCTGGATCCCTGGGCTGGGGAGTTCCCCCACAGCTGCCGGGCAGGGACTTTCCCGGCTGCTGAAGTGTCCACTCTGGATTGGCTGAAACGGGCACTGTCTCCCTCCGGCTCCTCTGTAAAAGGGGCTGGGAGCTGGAGAAAAGGTTATTTTGGTCAGTGTTTTTTGTGTGAAATAAAGCCTATTGCCCCACACTGGGGAGGACCCCCATACTGCCCTGCCTTCAACTTGGGATTTCTATCCTCCTACTTTAAATGAAAATGAAAAGACTGCTGTCATAACCTCTGGCCATCTCAATGATAAAGATCTTTTTTCACAGAGCAACTCTATTCATGTTTACTTTCATGTAATGTCACTTACATTATGTTCCTGGAGCTGCTTTGTTTTTGTTCACAGAAAAATGCCTATGCGACATTGAGGGGGGTGGGGGGATATGAAGAATAAATATTGAATACATAATGCAAAATAATCAAATTAACCAATGCATGTTTAAATCTGGAACAGTTGTTCATTTAATGGTTAACTGCATGGTCTTCTGATTGTGAATTTTATGATTGCCACAGCATCATGAAAAATGCATACTGAATGTATGGACACCTGAAGTCTCCCACTGCACATAACCAGTTGAGAATGGACCTTGTTTAGATTACTGATTTGTTTGGAGTACTGAGCCAAATCTGTTTGTAATTTTGTTGTGTCAGTGCCTTAGTTTCTTGCATTTAAATGAGGATTTTTTTTACTTATCTACACACCATACTTCATACTGTTAAAGGGAAAAAAGTTTTTATTGAGAAAAATATATATTAAAAATACAAAACTGAAACATCATAATTGGATAAGTGTCCACCCCACTGAATTAATACTTGGTCTCTATCAACTTTGCACACCTAGATTTTGCAATATTTGACCATTCTTCTTTACAAAACTGTTCAAGCTCTGTCTAGTTCCTTGGGGAGCGTTGATGGACATCAATCTTCAAGTCATGCCACAAATTTTCGATTGGATTTAGGTCAGGACTCTGACTGGGCCACTCAAGGACATTTACCTTTTTGTTCCTTAGCCACTCCAGTGTAGCTTTGGCTGTGTGCTTTTGGTCGTTGTCATGCTGAAAGGTGAACTTCTGTCCCAGTTTCAGCTTTCTTGCAGAGGGCAGCAGGTTTTCCTCAAGGACCTCTGTACTTTACTCCATTCATTTTCCCTTCTATCCTGACAAGTTCCCCAGTCCCTGCCGATGAGAAACATCCCCATAACATGATTCTGCCACCACCTTGCTTCACAGTAGGGATGGTGTTCTGTGGGTGATGTGCTGCTATTGGGTTTGCGCCAAACAACGTTTTGCATTTAGGCCAAAAAGTTCCATTGTAGTTTTGTCAGGCCACAAAACTTTTTGCCACATGGCTACAGAATCTCCTGAGTGTTTTTTTGCATACTTCAAACGGGATTCAAGGTGGGCTTTCTTGAGTAATGGCTTCCTTCTTGCCACCCTACCATACAGGCCAGATTTGTGGAGTGCTTGGGATATTGTTGTCACATGCACACTTTGACCAGTCTTGGCCATAAAAGCCTGTAGCTCTGGCATAGTTGCTATTGACCTCTTGGTAGCCACTCTGATCAGTCTCCTTCTTGCTCGGTCATCCAGTTTGGAGGGATGGCTTGATCTAGGCAGGGTCTTGGTGGTACCATACACCTTCCACTTCTTAATAATCGTCTTGACCGTGCTCCAAGGCCTTTGATATTTTTTTAATACCCATCCCCTGATCTGTGCCTTTCAACAACTTTGTCCCGGAGTTCTTTTGAAAGTGCCTTGGTGCTCATGGTTTTGTTTGAGTCTTTGCTTTGAAATACACTACCCAGCAGAGGGAACCTACAGGAACTGCTAAATTTATCCTGAAATCATGTGAATCACTAAAATTTAACACAGGTGGAAGCCACTTGGTGTGTGAATTTGAAGATGATTGGTTACACCTGAGCTAATTTAGGATTGCTATTACAAGGGGGATGGACACTTATCCAACCAAGCTATTTCTGTTTTTATTTTTAATTAAATTTGCTTCAAATTTCTAGACTATTTTTTTCACTTGGAAGTTGTGGGGTAAGATGTGTAGATAAATGAAAGAAAAAATAAAATAATGCATTTTAATTCCAGGCTATAAGACAACAAAAGGTGAACATTTTGCAAGGGGGTGTGGACTTTCAATAGGCACTGTATATGTATGTTTTTTTTTTAAATTTAATTAAAATTTCTACTGCTGCTGTCGGCATGTATTTAGTTATGATAGGTCAATTTGGACTACCGGGGTCTGGTTAACAAGTCTACTCTAGCCATACTTATTTTGACAGTGGGGTTCAGAAAATAAAAATAAACTGCTGTTGGCACAGAATTAAGAGGGTGCATGTAGGAGTTTGACACTAACACCCACATCTTGCTTTGCGCTTATAAATGCTTTGTGATTATGGACCTAGGATAATTGATAGTTCCCTATCAAGTACGAAATGTAACCATTACCTCATGGGTATTTATCCTAAAGACCCTGAAACCTGAATAAGATATATTAAAGCTGCACGTCAGAGCCTGTGACGCAGTCGTGCCCGCCCACGAGGGCATAACTGGACTGTATACACAGATCTCATCTTCATTTTTCCTAAAGGGAGAGACTACGAACAAATAAGTATCAAGTTACTTATATCTGTTTATTTGCTTGAGTAATTAGACTAATTAAGGCGATTTAATTGTTACATTCTTTTAGTAATTGCTACTTATACATACTGTGCACTCAGCCGGTTGTTTCGTTAAGTCCCATCACTCCTTCCCTGGAATTGAACAACCATAAGTCTGCTGCTTGTCCTCTCTATCAGGCTGCTAGCTTTGATTTGAAGTAAAAAAAAAAAAAAAAAAAAAAAAAAGCTTTGGTTTGTTATGAATCCCTATAGATCGCTCCTATGGTAACTGTAGGTTAACTGTAGACCTGCTCCCGATCCTGCCGGTACACTGAACAATGAACAAAGTTACCTGTTCCGATTCACTGCGCAGTTGCTGGGCTCAGCACTGCTTCAGGTGTGACTGCTCGCAGGCCTGCAGTGTTTTGTTGCTACCTTGGTCCCTGCTTGCAATAGCATTGGGAGGGCTGTCAGAGCTCTGACAGTCAGCTTGCCAGAAGCGCTATAGGTGGACATCCCTATAGATTGCTTACATGGTAGCTGTAGGTCCAGACCTACTCCGTTCCTGTCTGTACAAGTACTCTACAACGAACGAGGTTACCCTTCCAATTCACTATGCAGTTGCTGGGCTAAGCTCTGCGTCTGGTCTGATTGCTTGCAGTCCTTTCCGCAGTGTTTCGTTGCAGCTTTGGTCCCTCCTTGCAGTACCATTGAGAAGGCTGTCAGGGTTCTTTCTGACAGCAGGTTTCCCCCAGCCTTAGGGCTGTGTTTGTTTGCCTGAAGCTATATAGGTGGGTACCCTGTATATTGCTTCTGTGGTAACTGTGGGTCGCTGAACTACCATGTTTGGTGACCCGGTACATGTACCGAACAGCAACTGTACATTCTTACTATACATTGCTTGCTATTTGCATAATGTCTGGGTTTTGTTCCTGTGACACATGCAAAGCCAGCCTGCTTGTCGGGTACCAAGCAGGCCTTGTTGACAGCCAAGTTAGTTTCTTTATCATACCCTTTTCTGCGTGTTTTGTGCTCATCTCTCCTGCAGCTTTACAGAGTGCTTTGCACACCAAGGAGCTGATGTTCCCATCCTGGGGATGTGGAGCCAGGTAGCACATCTCCTGCAGTTAAGCTCACCCTGTAACAGTAGAACTTATGCCATTGATCGAGAGGGCCATGCGGTCGTGCAGGTGTCCTGGTCTACAAAGCATCTGCCTTGTTGCATTACTGTACAGTGCCGTTGCTGCTTGAGCAGCCGCCCCCTTGAGGGCAGCAACAGTACTGTACACTACTGTACTGACCCGGTGCTACAGGTACCGGACCGGTACCAAACCGAGCTTGTACTGTCCGGTATAGTCCCAGTTCCAACCAGCTACCGTCAGGGGTTTTACCTTCCCCAATCTGGTACCAAGCAGGTCCTGTTGCTGTTTTTAGCAAGCTGAGGCTGCAACTGTACATTCTTACGGTACATTGCTTGCTATTTGCAAAATTCCTGGGTTTTTATGCCTGTGCCAGCAGCCTCAGGGACTGGCATAGCTAGTTGCGCCTGTGGCCAGACCGCCGCCTGGCGCAGAGGCAAGAGCCTCAGGCCAAACCACAAGGTAAGCAGCGATCCTAGGGGTTTGCCTCCACAGGCTCATGGCCCCTTCTCAGGGAGCCATCTGGAGTATTGGTGTCAGTGCAGCACAGACATCTGGGTGTTTACTACCATTCAGACCGGCTACTCACTGCATTTCAAGCATGCTCCCCCTCCCTTTCGGGATATGACTGCAGCATCAGTCACAGACATTCAGGATGCCGTTGTGGTGTTTTGGGAGGTAGCAGCTCTGCTGCAAAAACAGGCTATTCATATGGTACACCCCCTCCAGATGGAGGACGGGTTCTACTCCATGCTCAAGCGGGATGGTGGCCTCAGACCAATCACTGACTTTAGGCAGGTCAACCTGTTTCTGAGCAAAAGGAGGTTAAAAATGTTGACTATGCAACAGATGTTGCAGTGATTCAGGCCAGGCGACTGGTTCAGCACAGAGGACCTCAAAGATGCCTATTTCCATATCCCTATAAAAACCAGTGCACTTAAGCACCTACAGTTCGCCTTTCAGGGAACAGCGTACAAGCTCAGGGTCTTGCTGTTTAGCCTCTCTCTAGCTTCCTATGCCTTTTTGAAATGCATGGAAGCTATACTGGCTCTATTGAGACTCAAAGGTATCAGAATAGCCGCCTGTTTAGAACTATTTAGCTCAGCAGAGTGCTCATGGTAATGACGTTCCAGAACTTCTGGGCTTGAGTGCAGCAGCTTCTCATACCTTACCTTTGGGACACCTGTGCATGTGCCCTCTGCACTGGTTCACAGCATGGTTTTATCAGCCTGCATTGAACCGCGACTACCTTGGGCAGTGTCACCAAAAGGGAGGCCGTCATCACAAACACGTCCAGCCTGGGCTGGGGCGCTGTGTAGAATGGCACTCCACATAATGATTTGGAACTGCAGGCAGTTTAACTAGCCTTGCAGCACTTGCTGCAGAAGGTTTGAGAGAGGGTGCCTGTCTGGGCAGACAATGCAACAGTCTCCCAGTCTCCATTGCATGGCACATAAGCTTTCTCTGGACACACGAGAATCTACTCTTACTGCCCAGGGTAAAAAAAAAAAAAAAAAAGTGGCCAGCTGACCTCCTCTCAAGGAGGGTCCCAGCGCCTCAGAGTAGAGGGAAAGCCTCATTTGGGAGAGATTCTGGAGAGGAATCAACCCATTGTCCCTCTGGCTTTCCATAATAGGAGACAGGGACCTGCTGGTGGTAGATGCCTTGGCACACCAGTGTGTTATGCTTTCCCACTGCTTGCCTTGCTCTCGCTGTGTGCGGAGAGCATCGCGCACCGAGCCAAGGTGCTTCTGGTAGCCCCTTATTTTCCCAGGAGACTCTGGTTTAAACCCTGATTCAGCTGCTGAGCAGCCAGTCATGGAGACTGCCCAAGAGCTGTGCTGTGACCTGCTTAGTCAGTCACGGGGGACTTTATGGCATTCTGACCCATCAAGCCTGTAGCTCTGGGTCTTGCCCCTGAATGGCCGCATTGAGCCGTCTGGGTCTATCCAATAGCGTTTTTGACATCTTGCAAAATGCCACAGCAGCATCCACACATCCCCATTACGGGTACAAATGGAGCGTCTTACAGACGTGGTGTCTGCCTCGTGGGTTCGACCCCACAACTTGACCCGTGGCAGTAATACAGCAGTTTTGCAGGACCTGTTGCTGAGAGGAATTTTCTTCTACAGTAAAGATCTATCTGGTAGCTATTCCGGTGAGGAAGAACATTTTGAAAGTGGTTCGGTGGCTTCAGCCACCTATGAAGGACACTATTTCTCACTGGAGATTAAACATGGTGCTCAATGCACTCTTGAAGCCTCCTTTTGAGCCCATGCATTCAGCTGAGCTCAAATGTTATCACTGAAGTGACTGTTTGCTTGCTGTCAACTTCGCAAGGCGGGTGAGAAAGATGCAGGGTTTCTCCTTAGTGAGAACCTGCTTAATTTTTACAGAGGCCAGGATAAGGTTTACTCTCCGTACCGATCCTGCCTTTTGCCGTACGCTATCTCGGCATTCCATGTCAACCAGTCTTTGAATTTGGAGACTTCTTTCCACCTGGCCAACTTGCCCCCTTCAGAAAGCTCACTGCCCCTTCCTTCGAGGTGCTTTGTGGGCTTTATTCCAGGGTACACCTGTCAATGACATTTGCAATGCAGTGGTGTGGTCTACTACCCATACCTTTGCTAGGTTCTGCAGACTTAGGTCATGGAGCCACAAAAACCCTGGCTTTGGAACTAGAGTATTAAGGGCGGCTTCCGGGTCAACCCTTACAAATAGACATAGAGGTGAGTTTCTCCCTTAATTGTTAGCCCTAGTTACTTGTACTCGGGTTCCTCAGTTTAATGCACAAGGCGGCCTTGACCGAGCCTTGTGGCATTCCAGTTGGTCTGCAATATTGCCTTGTGACAGCTTTGGTTTTTCTACCCATGAGGTAATGGTTACATTTCATACTTGATAGCGAACGTTAGGTTATTATTATAACCTTGGCTCACTGAAATAGAAATGTAACCATTAACCTTCAAGGTTGCCGAGTCCATGATTGCAGCATGTTTAAAGGAAAAATGAAGATGAGATCTGTGTCTGCAGTCCAGTTATGCCCTCTTGGGCGGGCACGACTGCATCACAGGCTCCGACATGCATCTTTGATATATCTTATTCAGGTTATCGGGGTCTTTAGGATAAATACCCATGAGGTAATGGTTACATTTCTATTTCAGGGAACCAGGGTTATGATAATTAGCTAACGTTTAACTAATATTTTGTGTCTTACACTGAACAAATAAAATATTTGATTAATATTGGTAATGCAGTATGTACATCTTAGTATACAGTGTTAGATTACATCTGTGATAATAATTAACTTTAAATTATACATTTGTAAAAAGTTATTATATCTAATTTTCATATTGTAGTCGTTAGCTTAAAAGTTCCACTAAATTATTATTGTGTTTACAGGAAACTGCTCAATTCTTGAAGAGGAAGGAGATATAAGCTGCTGCTTCCACCCTGAAAGAACTGCTTCAGTATCAGAGGTATGTCTTGAATTAAAAAAAAATATATATATTAGTGCTGGGACGAAGGTGGGATTTTCATGTTCGGATATTCGCTCATAATTTAAATATTTGTTAGTTTTCAAAAAGTAATAAAAGCTAATATTGCTCTGAACGAAGGCAGAGACAGCATAGCGACAGGGGGCGTGGCCGTGGCCACTATGCATGTGCCTTTATTTTACAGCAAGACCTTAGAATATAACACGTTAAAATTGAAAAATATCCCAGGAATAAAGAATAAATTGTGCAGAACTAACTTTACCCCAGTGAATTAACTACAGAACAAGGGATGCCAAATAGCCGTTCAAGTTAAACATTGTTTTGTTTATTCCTGAAATACAGTACATAACGTTCCTTATTCCTTGCCATTGCTGTTTCCTCACAGTAAACCGTGCCCATAGACATGTTTTCATAAAGTAATAACATGAGGATTATTTTGAAGCTGAATAAGCAAACAAACTGAAATTTAACTTTAAACACTTCAAATAAAACAAACGTGGAAATGATGTTGTAAAGTGAAGGGGGAAAATTTTCATAACCATTATCAGAACCCTGGTTCCCTGAAATAGGAATATTAACCATTGCAAAACTGTTGTTCCCCCTTTAAGACACCCGAACCTGAAAATTTTATACTAAAGACACTCGTCACGTAGTACAGCACCGCCTCCGCGATCATAAAACCACTACTCACCCTGTGCACTAGATTGAAGTTTTTTTTTAATACAGTACAGACACAAAATAGATAATTGCGCGTGTACGGTGCCCTCAAAGTTGAGGGCCCTAACCCCCCCACCCGAGGCAAGAGATTCAAGTGGTGATTTATTTTTTATATATTGCAATGGGCCCTGTATTATCAGACAACAAAATCATTGAGCGCTGGTGTAAGGTTCTGGTAAAACAACCTGTCACATGACTGCACTGCCTTGTACTTCTACTAGTTTGAAAAAAAAACAGCAACCATAGCATCTAATTCAGTCTGTGCTTTATTATTTCTTCTTTGTTTATGAACTGGTTATATGTGATAAAGTAAATGGCTAGGAGTAACTTACGTTAAACAGACATCATAAATAACCAAGGAAGTAAACATCAAGACTGTTTGTCAATGGGCTACTTGAATCGTATTTGTGGTACTGTACGATTAAACCCACATTACCGTGCAATGTATTACAACTATTAATTCAAAAATATGATTGACATTCTTTGTTTGTTTTCTATATTGACATGCAGCACACCATAGGTTTTGAAATATGCAACAAAAAAACAAAAAAAAGTATTTTATATTAAATCATACACATACAGTATATTTGTTTTGTGATTTAAACTTATAGGGCTGGTTTCACAGAATGTGACTAGCATTAGTTCTAGCTATCTAAATTAACATTAAGTAGTCCAATATTACTGCTTATCAGAGTGTCTAAAACATTTAATTTTGTATTTAAGTTATTAAGTGTGTTCATGCAACCTGCTGAATAATACACTTTGAGTTTTTTGTGTGCTTTATGAATTGTTTGCATTAATCAGGTGTGTGTGTCTCTGGGTGCTTATATGTGCACAGTATTAGCATGATTTTCAAAATGGGCGAAGTAAGAACTATTTTTTTTTAAAATTATTTTTAAAGCCTTACCAATGAAACCTAATCACTTTATTTCAATATTCTAAAAGTTATAAAAGTGGATACACAATGTGATTTATCTAAATTATTTGAAAGCTAATTCTTCAGTGACCAAATCCAAGTTTTAAATAATTTTTAGATCTAGGTCTCCCTCTTGCCACTTTCCAAAAATCAATCCATAATATATTACCACATTGTTAGAAACATCAGCAGGTTTTCCATTTGTATTACGTTTTCTACTGATAAGATAAACTACAACTTACAAAGAAACATGATTTATGTTTTTTTTTTTACTTGTCTTGTAGTCAATCATGGAGCGTCACAGAAGCATCAGGTGCCTCCAAAAGAAAGAAAAAGCTTAGAGAAAGAGGAAGCTGGGAAACAGCAGAGAGAAATGTATTTTCTCTAAAGATTTACAGTGTAGTGGAAGAGTGAAGTTGAAGGGAGTGTGTGTGAAGGAGAATGCATTGAAGGCCAGTCAGCACCACACAATCTAATAGACACATTAAACAAAGATCCTGGAATGTGGCCAGCAAAAATTGATGACAAGACACGAGTAGACCTGGTTAGGCAGGGCCCACATCAAGTAGAAAACTTCAGTTTTCCAGTTGATTCCTCCCAGTACAATTGTCGTTTTACACCCGAGAACTGTTACAGAAAAATGCCTAATGGAGAAAGATTGTGTGGCACCTGGCTGTTGTATTCTATCAGAGAAGATGCTTTATTTTGTTTTTGTTGCAGGTTGTTTAGTAGCTCAGAGCATCATTTGACTTCAGCAGGGTTTAGAGCACGACAAAACATCTTTGGAGCACATGAAATGCATGCAGAAGTGGAAGGAGTTTGAAATTAGAGTTAAATACAACAAGACCATTGATCAAGAAGAGCAAGCCCAATTACAGAATAAACAACAGTACTGGTGAAAAATTTTAGAACGCCTGCTTGCTATTGTTCAATTCTTGGCACAGCGTTGCATGGCATTTCGTGGTACACACGAAAAATGTTATGAACATGATAATGGCAACTTTAGTCTTGCAGTAAATGGTGACTACGTATAACGCCTTTCTTTACAGTTTCTGGAATTGCTCCATGCCAGGCTCAGCACACGATGCAAGGGTTCTTCGTAGCTCGTCCTTTGAAAAGGCTGATAAAATCACAAAGGTAAATAGCTTAAATCTGATTGGATTAACGTCAAAACTGAAGTGTCAAAACTACCAAAGGGAGTGTTTAGCATTGATATTTCAATTTTCATGGGATTCCGATCAGCAGCCTTTTAAATAAATTGTAGATAATACATACTTTTACACATAATTATTTATTGCTAATACAAAAATGTATAAGGAATAGTTAGGTTTGGTAGCCTACTCTTGGTATTTTGACAAGATAAATCTAAAGACATCTAATGAAATTAGTATCATCCAATATTGCTTGCTTCTTTGTTTTACCTTAATAGTATACTATCTGAATTTTACCTTGTTTTAGTATCTCAGCTCAGCTCTCCTATACAATATAAATATGAGTGAGCTTCATTACAAGTTAGTATCCTGATTATTACTGATTAGCTAAGCGTTAGTACATTTCTAGGTATTGTAAAGTTTATTTAGTCAAAATGCATGATATGTTATGGGTAACAGTAGATTTACTTTCATTCAGTGCACAAGACAGATACATGGTCAAGAAGTGAACCTACAGATTCTGGGGGATCCAGCCTATCCACTCCTCAAATGGCTGATGAAGCCATATCCTTCCACACCAAGAACCACACCCCAACAGGAATCATTCCATGTGTATTTGAGTTCGGCTACAATGTATGTTGAAATAGCATTTGTAAGACAGAAAGCCAGACGGATAATTCTAATGAAAAGAAGTGACTTTCACTTCACCTTTAGTCCATACATGTTTGCAACATGCTGTGGGCTTCATCATTTCTGTGAATTAGAAAAAGAAGTGGTACCCCGTGAACTATGGTTGTGCACTAAATTGTCTTGTGTCTTAATGGCGTCGGTCAATATACCGCATATATATTATATATATATATATATATATATATATATATATATATATATATATATATGTGTATATATATATATATATATATATATATATATATATATATATATATATATATATATATATATATATATATATATATATATATATATATATATATGCTGTATATTTCATTCCATAAACAACATTGCTATTTTTACAGTAGGTATTAGTTTTTAGTGGATATGTGGTGTTCTTATGTTTAATTATATTTCTACTTTTGTCCATGTATTTAAAAACTTTACATGTACTAGTGCAAGTATTTGTAGAACCTATTCTGTCAATTATTCTTTTATGTTTACTGTGAACTAGAATATCACCTAAATTAGCTTCTCTTTTGAAAGCTACAACTGGGGCCTTAAGAAGCACTTTTTTCAATTTTTCTGAATTATGTTGAATCCACAAGTGTTTCCAAACTGTCTTAGAAATATTGGGCAAAAGTTTAGAGTACGTCATTACTAATGGGACTCTCTTGACCTTTTTATCTCTATTTTTATAATCTAGTAGATCATCTCTTTTTAGTTTATCCACTTTTCTGTCTCTATAATTGTCTCTATAATTCTTTCTGTTTATCCCCTTTTTTTAAGATTTGTTTTTAATACATGTCTTAGTTTTACATAGTAACTTTCTTTAGAGCATATTCTTCCTATTCTTAGCCCCTTTGGGATTGTCCTTTTAGTGTGTATTGGATGTGCAGAGGAAAAGTGTAAATACTGGTGCATGTCAGTAGATTTATAGAAGAGGTCAGTCTCAATTGAACCTTCTTCAAGTTTTACTACGGTATCTAAAAATTATATTTCTTTTCTTGTCCATCGAAGGTCCACCTTAATATTACTGTGTATTTCGTTTGCCGTTTTATGAAACTGGAAAAGAGATTCTTCTCCATGTGTCCAAACCCCAAAAATATAATCTACAAACCGAATGTATTCTAAAGGTTCTCTTTCTGATTTTCTAAGTAATTGTTCTTCCCATTTCCCCATGTATGTACTGGCAAAATACATTCCTAATTTAGATCCTATTGCTGTACCATCGTTTTGTTTGTAATTTTTATCAACAAATGTAAAATAACTGTTTTCTAAAACTACATTGATCATATTCAGCACCTCTGCTGTGGGTATTGATTTATCTAGTCTATTATCTAGTGCTTTTTGACAAGCTTCTAAAGTTTCTTTACGAGGGACACTTGCATACAAGGATTTTACATCCATGCAAAATAAAATTGTATTCTCTGGAAGGTTGTGCTTTAGTGATTCAAGTCTTTTTAAAAATGGTGTTGTATCCTTAACATAGCTTGGTAATTTCTCAACATGTGACCTAAGTTGTTTTTCTGCTATTTCAGCTATTATGTGTGTTGGATTATCAATCGTGCTGACTATCATTCGCATAGGGTGATTTTCTTTGTGCATTTTAGGGTTTCCTCTTGCTAGGCCTGTTCTTGCATTATGTGGCTGCATGTATTTTTTTAATTCTTTTGATATAATGCCGTTATTGTATAGTCTCTCTGCAATGTCCTTAACCTCTTTTACCTATTGCTTTTAACTTCTTCATATGTATCCGTATTCTGTAATTCACATTCTACAGATTTCATATAGTCACCTGTGTTCATTATCACTATTCCCGATCCTTTATCTTATAATTATATCATCATCATTTAACAACTCAGTCATAGCTTATTCTTCAATATTGGTTAAATGAAGTTTACATTTTTTCTTTAGTCCTACTATAATTTCTTGTTTAACTACTTCAATATACATGTCTAACCACTTGTCTCTTCCATCCGGAGGAGTCCACGTGCTTGTACTATTAACCTTAATCCCATGCTCATAATTACCCTCTGAATCGGAGATCTCTTCATTGAAAAAATATTCTGCTAATCTCATGCGTCTCTCCCACTCCTTTAATTCGGTGGCCAGTTTATCTTTATCAATGTATTTTTTAGTCAGTATAAACTTAAGTCCTTTACTCAATACTGCATGTTAGGATGTGGTTAAAGTTTTCCTTGATAAATTAAATACTGTGTCTTCTGTCTGATCTTTAGTATATTTGGTACCATTTCCGTTTCTGGGTCTCCTATCTTTCTGTTTTGAATTCTCTGTCCTAGTCCTGTTTAATTCTCTATTTTGCATTTTATTGTTTACTTTAAACTGGTTTATTTTTACTGTTTTAGATGTATTTTGATTGTCTTTCTTAATGATGGCACAGTTTTCAGACGTTCCTCTGGTTTCAGTGTTGTTAAATACAATAACTGAGAAATGGTTATTGTTGTATAAAATATTAATTGGATCGTTCTTATTTTTAATAGTTTCTATTGTGCCTTTGTTTTTAAAACAATCCTTATTCTTTAAGTCTGTGTATACATGTATGGGCCTATTTAGGAGGTCTGCAGCTGCCAGAACTTCTGCCTCTGTAGCCCAAGAATCTATACTGCCGTCACTTAATTTCATTTTTTCAATATGGGTCACTGAGTCGATGTACATTTCATATTGTTTTATGTTGTTTTCCATTAAGTCCTATTACATTATGTCTGATTGTTCGATGATCATTTTGTGAACCATATAAAACCACACCTAAACATCTAAAGAAACAGTTCCCATCCTTCTCTGTTTGAACTATGCTGTAACCGTCATAACTATTATACTCCCATTGCTCAAGCAATCTAATCGAAAGTGTTTCAGCAGTGTTTTCCTTATTCTCGTTTTTGTTTTGATTTTAAATTTTAATTTTTTTTGACCTATTCTATTTTGTAATCCCGGTTGATCTATTAATTTGTGTAATTTCATTAACTTTTTGTTGTTCAAATGTTCTAGTTTTTTGTTCTCAATGTTTTCTACTTTACAAAGTAACTGTCTAATTTCTAATGGAGGAACCATGCAATTTATGTCATTTATAACTAACTCTATTTCATTATTTATTTCTCTTATGCGTCTTGTCTGTCAATTGAGCTTCCTGCATTACCTTAAACGAAGTCTCTTTCAATATCTGATTTACATTTAATGTTTCTACTTCATTAGTCTTCATGTTTACGCTTAGTTTGATCTTAAAACCAGTTGGAACTATTGCATGCACTATACAATTATCTATAAAGTTTTGATGAGAGCTATACTTAGCTCTCTGTGCCGTCAGTCTCTTAAGTTTGTTATCCGCCTGTCTCACCCTCCTGGATTGGTGTGATACTCCAGTCCACCTCTCACTTCCTCCATTCATTTCCTTTGTAGGATAATATTATGTATAAAACACAATAATAAATTTTAGCTGCCCAACGTTTCGATATTTTGTACATATCTTTCTCAAGGGAGCCTGTGTTTGAATCAACATTGGAGGTATTTATATGTGTTTGATGGCATGACAACTACTTGTTATTGTTTATATTCAAATCTGTGATTTATTCTTACGTGATGTAATGGTGTTCTATATGTGACATCACTTTTACTTATATATTTAAATCTATATTAATTCTAATTAACATTATTTTATATAAACTTATATTTATATTATCATGCAATGCTGGCTCTGAGGATCAGCCTTGATATGGTCTCCCCAGCGCATCAGCATGCACAACTTTTGAATTAATTTTGTTTATTTAATTATTTTTAACTTTTATGTATTTATTGGAATTAATTAGTTCATTCTTTTCTGTTGAGTCCCGTTGGCATAATTGTGTTCAGTCTATTTATCCATTTACTTTCTTTTATTCTTCTATATGTCGCATTATCTAATTTTAGCTGTTCTAATACTACAAACTTTACATCATTTATGTCATGTCCTTGACTGGTGAAGTGCTGTACTATTGGTTCATTCATTTTTTTTTTTATTTCTAATTAATGAAAGGTGGTTCTGAATTATTTTATATAAAGTTGTTCCTGTCTCTCCAACATATTTTATTTCATCACATTTTTCACAGGCTATTCCATAAACAACATTGCTATTTTTACAGTAGGTATTAGTTTTTAGTGGATATGTGGTGTTCTTATGTTTAATTATATTTCTACTTTTGTCCATGTATTCACAGACTTTACATGTGCTAGTGTAAGTATTTGTAGAACCTATTCTGTCAATTATTCTTTTATGTTTACTGTGAACTAGAATATCACCTAAATTAGCTTCTCTTTTGAAAGCTACAACTGGGGCCTTAAGAAACACTTTTTTCTGAATCATGTAGAATATGCAAGTGTTTCCAAACTATCTTAGAAATATTGGGCAAAACATCATTACTAATGGGACTCTCTTGACCTTTTTATTTCTATTTTTATAATCTAGTTGAGCATCTCTTTTTAGTTTATCCACTTTTCTTAACTCTGTCTCTATAATTCTTTCTTTGCATCCTCTTTTTTTAAGATTTGTTTTTAATACATGTCTTTGTTTTACATAGTCACTTTCTTTAGAGCATATTCTTCGTATTCTTATTCCTAGCCCCTTTGGGATTGCCCTTTTAGTGTGTACTGGATGTGCAGAGGACATTTGTAGATACCGGTGCATGTCAGTAGGTTTATAGAAGAGGTCAGTCTCAATTGAACCTCCTTCAAGTTTTACTACGGTATCTAAAAATTCTATTTCTTTTCTTGTCCATGGAAGGTCCACCTTAATATTACAGTGTATTTCGTTTGCCATTTTATGAAAATGGAAAAGAGATTCTTCTCCATTTGGTATATATGTGTACCTAAATAAGTGTTGGCATTTAAAACATACTTTGTTGATTACAAAATGGGAAACATTTTTGCACAGGTTCAAAATTATTTGAAAGTCATCATGTGAATTATAGAACAACCTAAAATTCATTAACCCAGAGAATATGGGCATATCCTTCCCTAAGTGCAATACAGCATGTTTTATAATGTTCTGCAACAGGTTCAACTATTCACTTGTAGATGACATATTTACAGAATTGTGGGAAGGTTGCATGTTACGACTAGATGGTGATGGAGCTGTGTTAGCATTGTGTGTATGTTGATTATATTTTGAACAAAATGGTCTGGCAGCTGCTGGTATGTGTGTGTATATACAGGTGTGTTTGAGTAATTAAAAGGTCTTTGGAAAAAGGAGGCAGTATGAAGGGATTAGCTACGTTGGCCTGGGGAACACTGGGCTGTGGTATGACTCTAAAATGCTAAAAAAAAAAAACTGTCATGAGTCGCTCAGTAACATTGTTCGATGATTGTTGGAATTGTTGCAACAGACGTTCTTTTCAATCTGGCTGCTGTCTTCTCTATCTCTCCAGCAATCTTTGGTGCTCTCTGAATCAGGCACATAGAGTTGAGTTCATTTTTCCCAAATTCCGTTTTTGGTTCTTTCAGTTGTAAAGGCAGTTTAATATTATAATAGAGTTATGATAGGTTATCGTAACAGTTTTATTATTATTAATATGACATTTGGTAATTAAAATAGTTACCAAATGTATAATTAATAATAAATATTTTTTTGCACAGAATCAATTATTCATCATATTCCATCCAAAGCTCAGAAAATTTGGAAAAAAACCTCTTTAAAATGATTGTTTACGAAAATCAAATGAATGCAATACTGTGTCTGTTTTTGGCTTAACAGTACCTCTTTTTTCCCCCATTCAACTTCATCTGTAGCATCAAATATTTTATTTACAATACACTACCAGAAATAATTGCGCATAGAAAAATATGTTGACATCATAGGTACTTGCAGTACGACTGTAATAATGCTGGTTAATATCTTAGTATAACTATAACCATAGTCTTAACCCCAGATAAGTTCAGGTGAAAAACTGCATTTCATAATACTGTATGCTGTCTGTTTAGAACTATAATTCCATCGAGCCATATAAAAAAGCATATCGCTGCACAATTAACATAACGAAAAATAACAATTAAAAAAAAACATTAATAATTATTTAAATGTGTGTGATTTAAGTATAAAGCTTGTGTTTACCTTGAAAAGCCTCCGCATGGCCGCTGCTATCTGAAGAGAGTTCAGACATTTTTTCTGGAAATCCTGTTTCGATGCCTTGGTTTGGAAGGACAGCAAGTGGTCGGGAGCGGCTTAATTTGTGTATTTGCTCATAAAACGTGAAGTTAGAATGCTCAGCACCACTTGTTTTGATATTTTTCTTTGCTTTCAAAAGCTTCCATCTCATTTTCACTTGGTTAACAGTTCTGTTGTATTCACCACTCTTTTGAAGAGGTCATTGTTTTCAGAGTTTTCAGCCATCAAGGTGATTTAATAATTTAAAAAAAATGTTTCTTGTCACTCCAGTAATACGATGCTGCTTCCTTCTGACGAGACATTGTGCTAAACTGAAACACACACATCTGCTCATGCATAGGACCGATTTCTGTTTTTAGTACACATGCGCACTCCCAAAATAATATTGTAGCGTGATCACCGCGTTTACAAGGCAGTGAGATCGGATTTGAAAAGGAATTGAAATCGGTTAACCCACATCCGCAAATCTGATTCCCAAATCTGATTGCTGAGATTACATGGCACTATTTCCAAATCTAATTACTGTAATCGGATTTGAAGTGCCATGTAAACGCACTATGTCACTCTCTAGCCCACTAGCCACTGCCTGCAAGGGCGCAGGGGGAGTAGGTTCTGGAGGATCCGGTATTACTGGTGGGACTGAGCGTTCTTGTAGTAGCTAAGATAGAATTGCCTGCAGATGTGACACAACCTCCCAGATCTTATCCATCTGTCCCATTTGCCTAACGTGAGAGGCAGGCTTTTCTTCCTTCTCCATTTTGGAGGAGGGGAAGGTGAAGGGGATTTGGAAGAAGACGAGGAAGATATCTCTCCTCCCCCCTCGGCACAGAACCTCAGGGGTAGGGTCCAGCCTCACTGATCGGTGAAGCTGAATGCCGTGCAGGTGAGGAGGAACGTGCTACCCAGTTCTCTAGCGTACTCTTGGAGAATGGAGCACACAAATCACAAAAAGTGACGTCAGTCAAGGCGGTATGCACATGCTCGGAGCCCAGACAGACTGCAGGCAGTTAAGCTTTGCAAGAGACACATGGAACCCAGACATTTTAGTAATGTATTAACACTTTATGTACCAACCCTTGGTACCTACATGGGAACGGGGACAAACACTTGGTACTGACCAGTTTGTATTCAGTACTGACCCAGTTCACTGGGTACTGACACTGTGCCTCGGTACAGACAATTGGTAAGGACACGAGGCACTTGGTACCGACATGGGTCCTCGGTACTGACACTCGGAACCAACTCGATGCACTCGAATACTGAAGCAGTAACTTCAAACTCACAAGCGAGAACAGAGGTGATAAATGCAGTTACTGCTAGTGGCACGATAGCAGGGATGCCCACCTGCAAGTCAGACACTGGTTAAACCACAAGTCAGTACGAACACAAGACTAGCAGTAGCCTGCACTGAAAAAGTAACCTCGGTCCCGTAGGATCGGGGCAAAAAGTCACTAGTTACTCTTATGTAGCAAGTAGCAGGGATGACACCTGCACAAGCCACTGGCTAATTTCTTAGTCAGTACAAATACAAAACTAGAAATAGCCTGCTTGTGAACAAGTCTTTGTAATAGTGGGGCTTGGATAGCTGCACTAGTTGTTAAAGTAGGCACACCCACAGTAACTGCTTGGGTTTCAATACTTACCTTCCTGTAAGAAAGAAACACAGTGTGTGTGTGTGTATGTATGTATGTATGTACACACACACACACCAGTCAAAACTTGGAGTACACTTGCTGGAAACTAGTTTTTTTTTTTTTTTATAATTGACAATGTTTTACGTCGTATACATTTCTGTAAATACTTGAAAATGAAAACACATTTTACAGCATACAAAACAAAACAAGGAGTACAAAGCAATCTTCAAGAAAATTGAAAATTGTCTCTAAATCTTGGATTCCTCAAAATAGCCACCCTTTACCTTAATAACAGCCTCACAAACACAAGGCATTCGGTTAACAAGTTTCAGCAGGAAATCACCCGACAAGTCTTCCCAGCTCTTCTGCAGCAATTCCTAGAGATGTAGGGCACTTGTGGGTAGCTTTGCTTTGACTCTTCTGTCCAGTTAGTCCCATTCATGTTCTATGGGATTGAGGTCTGGAGACTGGGCAGGCCAGGTCATTCGATTGAGTTGTCCTTCACTTTCCTTCTTCGCCAGGTAGTTCTTGCACAAATTTGAGGTGTGTTTCGGGTCATTATCTTGCTGAAGAATGAAGGGCTACCCAACTAGCCGTAATCCTGATGGAATGGCATGCCTCTGAAGTATGCTATGATAGCCATGCTGGTTGAGCTTACCATGGACTTGGTAAAGATCACCAACTCTGTCACCAGCAAAGCAACCCCAGACCATGATACTGCCTCCTCCATGCTTGACAGTGGGAACCACACATGCAGAACTCATGCGCTCATCCTCTCTGCGTCTTACAAATACTCGGCGGTTGGACCCAAATATTTCAAATTTTGACTCATCGGTCCATAAGACCGACTTCCACTCCTCAAACGTCCAGTTTCTGTGTTTTTTGGCCCAGGCAAGTCGCTTCCTCTTATTCTGCACTCTTAACAATGGTTTCTTTGCAGCAATTCTTCCAGTTAGGCCAGCTTCACGCAATCTCCTCTAAACAGTTGATGTTGAAACATCTGTACTTCTAGTAGCATTTATCTAAGCTTGTATTTCAGGGGCAGTTAATCGCCAGTTTCGCGGACTTGTGAATCGAATGAACTTGATTCTGAGTTTCTTCAAATCGTTCGATGGTCTTGGCCACAGCAGTTACAGACACTTGCAAAGTTCTTGCAATTTGTCTTAAAGATTAACCTTCATTTCTTAAAGTAATTACAGACTTTTTCTTTGCTTAATTGAGCGTATTTTGCCATTTTCTGCTCCCTTACATTCAGGAATGACAAACTTGTGCCTATGCTACTTATATTTATAGTAATCATGGACCCTCACCTGTTAACAATAATTGGTGACAAAAGGTTAATTAGGTAACATGCTAGTTAACTCAGAGAACATCTAACAAAGACACTTTTATACTTACGCCAGTGTTTTAACACCGTGTTATACACATTTCAGACTTTTGACTGACTTGGGCTTCAGACTGAAATCCCCTTGCTCTGGGTGACCATTTCATTGAAATTGACAGGATGTACATTTTCATTTAAAAATTAAATTTTTGAAGGCAATTCACTTATGATTATCAGTTTATATAAGTACACGTATCATATAATGAAATATTAAGTGTTTATAGACAAGTTTATACAGTTAAAAGCATAGATAATCATGAAAAACCTGGTTTCAAGCAGGTGTATCCAATACGAACATGAGTTTGAAACCTTACCATGCCACAATGTACTACACACACAGTCTATATAATATATATATATATATATGGATATATATATTATATATATAGATATATATTAATAGTGATATATATATATATATATACAAATAAAAGTAAACGCTAAGTGAATTCACTTTTGTGTATCATTTATGGCAATTATTAAATAATATATTTTCAGAATATTCTAAAAAATACATTCTAGCTGAACAAGTTATCGCACACAAGGCCACGCTGTGATTAACCAACACTAGCTGGAAAACACAGAATATACAGAAAATACCCTAGAAATAATAATACAAAAATAATAATTATTGCAATTCCATAATAATCCACACTTTTTTTTAACCAATTGCGAAAATACACAGCAGGATTTACTTTATCATACTCTGATGTTAATCAGATTAAGCTGAAAAGGAAATTGGTGATACTGTCAGGGTGAGTAGTGGTTTTATGCTCACGGGGGAGGAGCAGCACTACGTCTCCCTCCTCTGTCTAGTTTCTTTGGTATAAGTTTTCAGGTTCGGGTGTCTTAAGGAGGAAACGGCCATGTTGTAATGGTTACTATTCCTTACTTGAAAGGGAACTTATCATTTTGGTTCTCGTTTATTACATATCAAAGTTGCAACAAAAAATATATAATATATAATTGAGATGAGATCCCATGAGATTCACTCCAAAAGCAGCACAACTGTGTTTGTTGTCACAGAGGCTTTCCATAGAGATCACTCTGTGTGTAGGCATAATCTGGTTTGTTAACTTTTTGGTGTCTAAAACTTTTAAATAGAGGCTCAAGAGCTGCTGTGTTGATCTATATATATATATATATATATATATATATATATATATATATATATATTATATATATATATTGTTGTATCTCGAGAAAAAGTAAAGCTCTTTTTCATTTGCCATGACACACAAATTCTGGTGAGACAGTAAATAAGTGCAAGGTATTAGTCTTTTCTAGCGAATACGAACATCTGATTTTTGTATCTGAATACATGTCAAAAAATATTTGTCCCAGCACTACTCATTATTGCACATATTATACCAATAGACACTGTCATTACATTTAAACTGCAGTACTTCACATGTATACATGTGGCAGAAGTGTAGCCAAATATCTTGAACTGAGAAATTGAAGCAAAGATACCCTGAATCCAGATTTAAGCTCTTCTATGGACAAGGTATTACAATACTTAATCAAAAATCAACAATAGAAATTTGAATACAAATTCAGACACCTGTAAATGTTTTACTGAGCATACTACGATATAGAATTGTGTAATATTCTTTTATTTTCATTAGGGGCAGGATTTCCTGAGAACTGGTTTCCAGTTTGAAAAAACAAAAGGGCTTACATTATCTATCGTTAGAATAAGTTGGCTAGCCCAAAGATTAGTAACAGTGACTCATTGCACATTCTGAGAACTGAATCAGCCTGTTTAAATCTCCATAATTATGTAGTAAACTTTATTAAATTAAGTGAAGTACACTAATCTCACTGTACCACCGCATACATATATTGTTTAAAACAGATTAATGGTATTATGTATAAAACAGTTTTCAGAAGAATGTGTGAAAATACAGAAGCTTTTTAGTTTCAAAGTAACAATAGAAATAAACTTACGACAATTTATATTATAAAAAAAATATATTCTAAACTTAAAATGTTGTCATGTCAGTTAGACAATGCAGCTCAAGTATATATCTTGTTATGATTTACCACAATATACAACATATTTTAACTATTCACTTACATATTGAAACACTATTTAATATTTTTTACAATATATAGATTAACATTATGTGCCTTATTTCTTTGAATTCTGCTTTGTTGATTTTATACTATCCTGTAAATTAATCTATTGATTAAATCATCTGAAATCACAATGTGTCTGTACCTCATTAAATGATTGCAGTAGCCGCAAATAATATTCTGAGTTTGAATCGCACGTAAAATTGGAATATTGAAAACTAAAATAATGAAGGACCCTTATGCGGCCAAGTGTAACACAATTTACTGTAAACCTGGCCTCAATTTGTGACAATTTTGAAATTAATGTAAATTAATGTATTAAATCTACTCACTCACTTATATTTCTATTTTTGTCTCAGCTATCACTGTGTTGATATGGGCAACCTTGCATGGTGAAGAATTCAGGATATCAAATAAAAAATAAAAAAAAAAAAAACAATATTATAGCATGTAAATCAGAGGTGAAAGAATCCAAGCTTAATATTTCATAATATGAAACTATTTTACAGAAATACTTTTACACAAGTCAAAGTATGCCAGATATCACAAGTTCCTTTTCAGCGTCATGAGGATAAACAGAACAATCAGTACCAATGTCTCAGAAACATTTCTGGTTGCTAAACTACAGTATAGGCACATGGCAGTAAGTTACAGAACAACCAGGCATAATCCTTTCAATAATATCAAGTCTACTAACAGGTCTAAACATCTGCATCTCTAGGAATGAAATTGTCAGGTCAAGGAGTGAGATGGTATTGGTATTTGCATCAACAAATCACTTGCTTTGAGTAGATCATTTTATTCTTTGCTTTTTTATGTTTTTATTAATTTGGTATACGCCGATTTAACCACCACACTATATAAACAGTGCCGAGAAAAAGTTTGTGAACCCCAATGATAATTATGGAAATTCCATAGTTTTACAATGATAGCCTTCTTGAATCAAAACCTTTTCTTAAATATCCAATAGGGTATATATGAACCAATTCCATGTCTTTTGAAACGAAATGATGTATGAATTAGACAAACAATGAGTAATTAAGATTCAGGGTATGTGAAAAAGTAAGTGAACCCCCCTGGTTTTATCAGCTCAATTAAGGGGATAATTAAAATCAGGTGTTTAAATAATTAGGTAGAGCTTCAGGGGTGAGTTTGGGAGGCCCCATCCTATATAAAGATCAGAAACTGAGTTTGGTCTTCACCATACAGGGGTGTGGAAACATGTCATGCCACGATCACAAGAAATCTGTGAGGACCTCAGAAAAACAGTTATTGATGCTCATCAGTCTAGAAAGGGTTACAAAACCATTTCTAAGGATTTGGGGCTCCACCAATTAATCCACTGTCAGACAGACAGTCTACAAACGGAAAAAGTTCAAGATCACAGTCACTACCCAGGAGCAGTCATCCTACCAAAATCTCTCCATGTACAAACCAGAAAATCATCAAGGAAGTGAAAAAGAACCCCAGAGTAACATCCACGGATCTGCAGGCCACTCTCACCTAATATGAGTGTTCTTGATTCAACTATCAGAAAAAGACTGAATAAGAATGGTGTTCATGTAAGGATAGCCAGGAGGAAACCACTGTTCTCTAAAAATAACATTGGTGCTCATCTGAAGTTTGCCAAACAGCACAAGGATGATCCACAAGACTTCTGGAAAAACGTTCTCTGGACAGACGAGTCAAAAGTAGAACTTTTTGGCCTCAATGAGAAAAGTTATGTTTGGTGAAAACCAAACACTGTGTTTGAACAGAAGAACCTCATTCCAGCTGTCAAGCATGGTGGTTAGAGTGTGATGGTTTGGTGCTGTTTTGCTGCCTCTGGAACTGGACGGCTTGCCATCATTGACACAACCATGAATTCTGCATTGTATCAGAAGATTCTAGAGGAGAATTTCAGGCATTCTGTCTGTGAGCTGAAGCTGAACCAAAAGTGGGTCATGCAGCAAGACAATGATCCTAAACATACAGGCAGATCTACAAAAGAATCGCTGCAGAAGAAATTCCACGTTTTATAATGGCCTAGTCATCGAAATATTGTGGCAGGACCTGAAGTGAGCTGTCCATGCAAGGAAGCCCTCAAATGTCACAGAGCTGAAGCAGTTCTGTAAGGAGGAATGGGCCAAAATTCCTCAAACCGATGTGAGAGACTGACCAACAGTTACAGGAAACGCTTAGTTGAAGTCAGTGCTGCTCAAGGGGGTGCCACCAGTTACTGAATCTAAAGGTTCACATACTTTTTCACACATGGATATTGAATGTTGAATCATATGTGTAAAAATAAATGTTGAAAAAGTATCGTGTTTTTGTGTCATTTGTTTAATCAAGTTACCTTTATCTATTATTAGGACACCTAATAATTGGAATGACTGATTGGATACCAGAGGGCTTATTGACAAAGCATTTATCACTGTGAGTTAACATGGACACATGCACTATACTTATTTCTTGCTAGTTCTGTAACATTACCATTTTGATTTTAGGTTTACAAACAAAACTTAGTATGGTGACAAATGCTTTTTGAATATGGCCACAGAAATCATAAACTGATTAAATAGACGTTTGTAAGCTTTGTCATCATCCCAAACATTGAAAGAGGGGATGAAAGAAATGTACCATCTCAAAAACAACACGAATACAATTTGACAAGAGAATCTGTTTAAAATATTCAGAGCATTTTAGATAACAGTAGATTTGTTAAAAAGATCACACTGCTTCTGTGTTTATTAAAACTTACATGAAATAATTACAGTGCAGTAGCAGCAACCTTCAATGCAAAGAGCAGTATACATTGTATTACACTTCACAAAGGTTCACAGAAGCCTAGTAAAATAAACATTTTTTATATAATTGTCAAAACAAACACACTTGGGCTCTTAATACATCTAGTATACAAGCATTACACTTAAAGCAAAGGTTCTCTGAACCAAAAACATATCTACTGACTGCACTTGTTTTACCATTGTGGAAAGTTCCTGTGTTGCAACACCCTGGAGTGACACAGCTGTCATGAAAGTATACTGCATGAAGATCGCACAAACTCTAAGCTGCCAAATTAGTAATAAAACAAAAATAAATGGTACTAGTCCATTTTTTTTTCCCCCCATGAAAAAAACAAAATTCAAAATCTATAAATCACTGACATACCTACATTCTGGACTGGTCCCAGTGTAATTCTCGACCTTTGTTGGCATGGTGGGATATACAAAAATTAAAAAAACAAAAGACATGACCTTGCTTTTTATTTCATTTTGAAAACATGCAAAGGTATCAATAAATACATCCTGTGATAATTGTTATTTAAATGTACTGATTGGTTGTTCAAACCAATTTGTAATGGAAGCTAGAAGGAATTCAAAATCATCAGTGGCAAATAGAAAATATTAACATTCTATGCACTTCCTAGACACTAGCAAGTAGCAGGGTTCTTTAAGGAAAACAGTTGGAAATATATGACTGCTTGGCAGGACATAGTAACCCGGTACATACAGTACCTATAGAAAGTACACCCCCTTACAAATTTTTCATATTTTATTGCCTTATAGCCTGGAGTTAAAATGCATTAAAATAGTTTATTTTCATTTATCTACACATCCTACCCCACAACTTCCAAGTGAAAAAAATATTCTAGAAATTTGCAGAAAATTTATTAAAAATAAAAACTGTAATAGCTTGGTTGGATAAGTGTTCAGCCCCCTTGTAATTGCAATCCTAAATTAGCTCTGGTGTAACTAATCGCCTTCAAAATCACACCCCAGACTAAGTGGCCTCCACCTGTGTTAAATTTTAGTGATTCACATGATTTCAGCAGTTCCTGTAGGTTCCATCTGCTGGGTAGTGCATTTCAAAGCAAAGACCCAACCATGAGGGGATGGGTATAAAAAAAAATCAAAAGCTGTGAATATCCCTTGGAGCACGGTCAAGACGACTATTAAGAAGTGGAAGGTGTATGGCACCACCAAGACCCTGCCTAGATCAAGCCGTCCCTCCAAACTGGATGACCGAGCAAGAAGGAGAATGATCAGAGTGGCTACCAAGAGGCCAATGGCAACTTTGCAAGAGCTACAGGCTTTTATGGCCAAGACTGGTCAAAGTGTGCATGTGACAACAACATCCCAAGCACTCCACAAATCTGGCCTGTATGGTAGGGTAGCAAGAAGGAAGCCATTACTCAAGAAAGTCCACCTCAAATCCTGTTTGAAGTATGCAAAAAAATACTCTGTAGCCATATGGCAAAAAGTTTTGTGGTCTGATGAAACTAAAATGGAACTTTTCGGCCTAAATGCAAAACGTTATGTTTGGTGCAAACCCAACACAGCGCATCACCCAAAGGACACCATCCCTACTGTAAAGCAAGGTGGTGGCAGCAACATGTTATGAGGATGTTTTTCATCGGCAGAGACTGGAACACTTGTCAGAATAGGAGGGGAAATGAATGGAGCAAAGTATAGAAGTCCTTGAGGAAAACATGCTGCCCTCTGCAAGAAAGCTGAAACTGGGACGGAAGTTCACCTTTCAGCATGACAATGACCCAAAGCACGCAGCCAAATCTATACTGGAGTGGCTAAGGAACAAAAAGGTAAATGTCCTTGATTGGCTCAGTCAGAGCCACGACCTAAATCCAATCAAAAATTTGAAGACTGCTGTCCATCAATGCTCCCCAAAAAACTTGACAGAGCTTGAACAGTTTTGTAAAGAAGAATGATCAAATATTGCCAAATCTAGGTGTGCAATGTTGGTAGAGACCTATCCCAACAGACAGCTGTAATTGCTGCCAAAGGTGCATCTACCAAGTATTAACTCAGGGGGGTGGAGACTTATCCAATTATTATCTTTCAGTTTTGCATTTATATATATATATATATATATATATATATATATATATATACACACACACACACACACACACACACACATATATACATATATATATTTTTTATTTCTCAATAAAAACTTTTTAACAGTGTGGAGTATGGTGTGTAGATAAGTGGAACAAAATCCTCATTTAAATGCACGAAACTCTGAGGCACTGACACAACAAAATGTGAAAAACGTTCAAGGGGGTGTAGACTTTCTATAGGCACTGTGTGTTTACCATAGTACCGTAGGCCGAACAGTTTTGCGAGTATAAGTTAGTAAATAAATGTTAGTTCTTTAAATGGCGACAAACTTCTGGTCCACAATTGTTGATGCTTGGAATCAGAAGGGAAACAAAAAATAACCCCTTTGACTAGACTGAAACAAGTATGTGTGGAGCAGCAGTCTTGCTCTAGGGATTCAGTAGGACTGCCGAGGTTACAGAACAAAAATGTCAAAATTAAACAAAACCTGCAGAATTGAGGGCAATGACCCAAAAATTGCCCTTAAGAATAACAGGGTAAATGTATCTTTATTAAAAACAAAACCTGTGTCCAAAAACATTACGGGGAATCCCTTGGTGATGTACTGTTGGCTCAGGACTTTTCAAGAACATCTGTGATTGCTCAACTGCATTCAAGTCAAGAGCAAGTGCCATTCCAGTAATCCGTGGAATTTAAAAATGATGTGTCCTTCACTTCAGCTGTACTCTATATGCAGAAATTAACAGCTTTACCTGGAAAAGCAAGGAAGATAGCAGTTAAGAAGCTTCTTCTAAAAAATGTGTCAGCTTAATCTAAAATTACATCCTTTTTTGTTTAAAACATAAGGCTGAAAAGTAGGGTCCTGATGATTGGTGAGACAGAAAACAAGAACCTCAAATTTACTGTGGCAGGATTCAGGCGATGTACTCGAGACAAAGTGAAAAAGTGAAATTATATCAACTGTCATTAGCTTAAGAACATTATTGCAAGTGCATTTTTTGTATTATTTCTAAAAATGTTATGGCATTGATTCTAAGTTACATCTCTGATATAATAAATAATACATCTATAAACATAATTACAAAACGTAAAGCGTAAACGTAATTCTGGACTCACCTTGGCTGTAGGCGCTTCAGTCAGTCTTATGAAGAGTTTATTTGCACCTGGTACTGGGCTGAATGAATAAATAAAATGAGTATCCTAAAAGACAAAAAAGACAACATTGTTATTTATAAACCATTACATTAAAAAAACATGTGTTGTTTGTGAAAAGCTTGCCTTGTAAGTCACAGTGTTACATACCCCCCTGCCCAGCTCTGCCTTTTGAGTGGCATTTCTTTAAAACACACAGCTGACACTATGTTCAGTATCCCAGCAAACAGACAAACCAATCTGAACTCAAACAAAAGGAGCCAACACAAACTTGTTTCTGTGCCATAAATGCATTACTCTTTACAATGAAATACTGTACATGTGAAAGCTCACAATTGCAAGAACTGCACTAGCAGTATAGCCTACTGTATAGTCTATTGCACAGTACATAGCCTACTGTATAGCATATCGCAGCTAGCCAAATAATAATGTCGTACCGAAAAGTGTAAAGGTACTATCGATTACCTTTTTTTTTTTCTTGGCTGCGTAGCCTACTGTAGCCAATACTGTACGTGCATTTTTATTTTTTTATGCATTAGTATAAACCCATTTTATTTTCAATTTCATGTTACCTATTTACAGAGTTTTGGTTGTAGTAGCCTAAAGAATGACTTCGGAAACATTTTGTGCAGAAGTAAAAGCTGCGCTGAAGGCATTTTAGACCCTTTGCCAGCCGACAAATGCAGTGGTATAGGTTACAATAACAGACAGTGTAGACAAAAAAGTTATGTGATTTAGGACAACACGTTTGTTTTTTTGATTACAAGTTGTGTTGTTGTGATTGTAAACACCACTTCTTTATGTATTAACAGTGAAGTCAAAATTGCTATTTTTGCTGTATACTCAAGCAATATGAAAATACGATTAAAAGATGAATGTGGGGCAAACGTACAGAATGTCACCTTTTATTTCTGGTGTTTTCAATACATACATGTTTTACCAACTAAGAATAACAGCACTTTTAGTGAGCATAAGTATTGGGACAATTCAACTTAAAGCAAATATAAGAAGTATAAAAGTTAGTATTTAAATCACAAATCCCTTGCATGCAATAACAGCAGCAACTCTGCGAACCATAAACTCTTGGTATCGTCCTTTGAGATGCTTTGCCAAGCCTTTACTGCAGCCATTTTCAGATGTTGCTTGTTTTGGGGAGTTTCTGACTTCAGTCTCCTCTTCAGCAAGTGGAATGCATGTTCAAATCGGATTTAAATCAGGAGATTGACTTGGCCAGTCTAAAACGTTTCACTTTTTTCACCTGATGAACACCTTGGTTGCGTTGGCAGTGTGTTTTGGGTCATTGTCCTGTTGCATTGTGAAGTGCTGTCCAATGAGTCTGGTGGCATTTCCTTGTACATTGGTAGCCAAGATGCTTCTGTACACTTCTGAAGTCATTTTGCTGCTGCCATCATTCGTCACATCATCAATAAAGATGAGTTGCCCGTTCCAGAGGCAGCCATGCATGCCCATGCCATGACACCACCTCCACCATGCTTCACAGGTGAGGTGGTATTCTTTGGATCATCTGCAGTTCCTTTTTTTATCCATACTTTTGCCTTCCCATCACTTTGATAAAGGTTAATCTTCGTCTCATCTGTCCATAAAACTCTGTTCCAGAACTGTAGTGGCTCATCTCTGTACCTTTTAGCAAATTCTAATCTTGCCTTTGCTGATCAGAGGTTTGCATCTTGCAGTGTAGCCTTTGTAATTTTGCTGCCGAAGTCTTCTGCAAACAGTAGATTGTGACACTTTCACCCCAACATTCTGCAGGTTGTTGGTGATTTCACTGACACTTGTTTGAGGGTTTTTTTTTCACAGCATTGTTCTGTCATCAACTGCTGTTGTTTTCCTTGGCCGACCTGTTCATTGCCAATTTCTGAAGACACCAGTGGTTTCTTTCTTTTTCAGGACATTCCAAACTGTTGATTTAGCTCTGTCCAACTTTTGTGCTATGGTTCTAATTGAGTTCCTCTTTTCTTTTAGCATCCAAATCGCTTGCTTTTCTTTCATAGACTGACACCAAACGCAGACTCCAAAAGCAAAAGCAAAGGATAGAACTCAGACTACACATTCACAGCTCTATGTGTGAACAATCAATGCAACAGGAAACACCTGATCAATTAGAAACACCTGTGAGCCAAATGTCCCAATATTTATGCTCACATAAACTGGGGGGATGGAACTCTGAAATTGCTGTTATTCTTAGTTGGTAAAACATGTGTGTTGAAACAGCCAGAAATGAAAGATGACATTCTGTACTTTTGTCTCATATTCATCTTTTAATCATATTTTCATATTGCTTGAGTGTACAGCAAAAACAGCAATTTTGACTTCACTGTCCCAATACTTATGGAGGGCACTGTATGTTAGCATGTTTCAATTATGTCAGTGACGCAGTTCTGTCCATTTCTTTATCCACATTGTACAGTTGCCTATGCTTCTGCATGCTTTGTATGTCTATAGGCTACATAAACAAATGTTTATTCCATGTTTTCATCAGTTTTTACAGTTGCGCTCTATGTAATATGCCTTCATATTAAGCAATTTCTGATCAAACACCCATTAATTTACATTATTTCAGCTGATTATGTGACATCTATGGATACTACAACTTAAATGGAATCGTTTGATCTTTCACTGCAATAATTATATTGTTTTTATAATTATATCGTCAAACTGACAGCTTTTGGCGGCTCTATGCCTACAACTCCAGCGGTTCTTGTGTTAAATTATACCCAATCTGTGGTGGCACGTCCAGGCTATGAATGTGATTTTACCTACAGAATACAATCATATTCAATACAAGTTTCTGGTGATACCCTTGGAATCGATGCAGCAGCATTTTCAAAATGTCCACAGGAACTGACAACGTATTAAAAAATGTAAAGTGTCTCCTAATAAACAAATATTAACACTATTACACAAAGCCTGAAGAAACTGTCTTTGCTTTTATGTTTTGTTATTTTTGTTCATTTCGCACAAATAGCTTGGTACAAGGACCAATGCAGCTTTCATCCCCCCCCACCCCCCAATTCTCAATTTGTTTAATGGCTTCATACAAAGGCCGATGCAGAATTTTTTGTCTTCTGCTTCTATATTTTCTTAGTCTGGGTTTTACGTTTCGCAATTTGAGCAGAATAATTTACTCAAATACAGAAAAGACTTGTTCTTGTAAAGACCGAAAAGACTTGGTCTTGTTCAAAATCGCACAATGGTTATTTTGTTCGGTCAATGTCAGAAACATCAGACAGAGTAAAATATGTAAGGTATAAACCACGATGGGCCGTGCGGTTCCAATGATATATACCATACCTGGGATGGTGATAAGGCTCGAGGCGTCAAGCCGTGTTTTAAGTGTGTGTGTGTCTATTTACAGTGGCTCTCAAAAGTATTCACCCCCGCCTTGGACTTTTCCACATTTTATTGTGTTACAACACAGAATCAAAATGGATTTAATTATGAATTTTTACCACTGTTCAACACAAAAAAGTCCATAATGTCAAAGTGAAAAATAAAATCTACAAATTGTTCTAAATTAATTACAAATATAAAACAGAAAATAATTGATTGCATAAGTATTCATCCCTTTCAGTCAGTATTTGGTAGAGGCACCTATGGCAGCAATTACAGCCATGAGTTTGAATAAGTCTCTACCAGCTTTGCACATCTGGACACTGCACTTTTTCCCATTCTTTGCAAAATTGCTCAAGCTCCATCAAGTTGGATGGGGACCTTTGGTGAACAGCAATTTTCAACTCTTTTCACATATTCGAAATTGGATCGAGGTCCAGGCTTTGACTGGGCCACTCCAGGACATTGACAAGCCACTCCAGTGTGGCTATGGCTATATGTTTGGGGTCAATGTCTTTGCTGCATCCATTTGGGCTGCACAGCCTGTTCTAGACAGATTCACAGTTGTGCCATATTCACTCCATTTCTTAATAATGGACTTTACTGTGCTCCGGGGGATATTCAATGCCTTGGAAATGTTCTTATATCCTACCCGATTGGTGCTTTTGTAGAACCTTATTCTGGATTTGCTTTGAATGTTCCTTCATCTTCATGATGTAGTTTTTGTTAGGAAATGTACTAACCAACTGTGGGACCTCCCAGAGACAGGTGTATTTAACCTGAAATCATGTGAAACACCTTAATTGCACACAGGTGGACCCCATTCAACTAATTATGTGACTTCTAAAGACAATTGGTTGCACCAGAGCTTATTTAGGTGTGTCATAGCAAAGGGGGCAAATACTTATGCAATCAATTATTTTCGGTTTTATATCTGTAATTAATTTAGAACAATTTGTAGATTTTATTTTTCACTTTGACATTATGAACTTTTTTTTTGTTGATCAGTAGCAAAAACTCCTAATTAAATCCATTTTGATTCCATGTTGTAACACAATAAAATGTGGAACAGTCCAAGGGGGGTGCATACTTTTGAGAGCCACTGTATATATATCATCAACATTCTGGAATTTTGTTTAAAAAACGACTTGTTTTTTTTTTTTTATCAACTTCTTAAAAGTACTGTTTTTTTTTTTTTTTTTTTTTTTTTTTTAATTCAGCCAATGAAGGACTTATAGTCCAAAACATCCTGATAATTGATTTGTAATCAATTATTCTACCTTTTTAAGTACCTAAAATATCCTTTTCTTTTTTTTGTTCATCTTATTGATCATTTTGGTAAACAGAAGTCTTCCTTTTTCTCAAACTTTACAATAATGGATTTCATACATTTTATTGACCAGCCTCATCCAGCTCTAAAGTATACAAGGAACATTGCTAAACCAATTTCTTTCTTAGACATTAGCATCACGGTTTCTAATTGTACCATCAATACTACAATTTACTACAAAGAAAGACTCTCATTCATATTTAAGATACGACTCCTCACATCCCAAAGCTTGTCACAACACCATTCCATACTCTCAATTACTAAGACTGAGACACATTTGCAGTGATGACAGCGATTTTTTGAATAAAACAAACGTGTGCATTTTTTCAAAAACTGTGGGTTTCCAGACACTATACATAGAGGATTAAATGCATGTACTATATAGCGTTAATATTGAATAGCCAGACTAGAGATAGACAATGTTGTCTCGGAGTCTAATATATTGAAGCAATAGAACCCAAAGAGGGCCTTACTGCCTGGTAAGGCCTGCTTTGTGCCGATAATGAGAAGTGGCTAACTAGCTGCCAAATCCCTCTTATGAGGGTTCTATTGCTATCAGAAAAATGATACGTTAAAAAAAAAAAAATAATAATAATTAACAAATAATTCAATCCACAATATTCAACAAGTAATGCAGAAAATTATCCGTAATATCACGGTAATTGATTTGACAAATGATAACAATTTCTGTATCGTGATATAATGGTATAACAGGTGTATCGCTGCAACCCTAATTTAAATGTCTCACAGTTCTTCAAACGACTATAAAATCACTTTTTCAAAACTGAGATACAACGGCTCTGGGATGACAAATAGGACTTAAATATTGTGATGTATAAAGAAAATTCTACCTAAGCAAAGCAAGAGGGGATTGAGTCAATATAGGAATCTGTCAGAACCTACAGTAAAATGTAAGAAATATCACTTTCTAGCATGTGGGCAGATTAATGAAATACAGTAGATGGCAGGGGTAAGAAAGCGTTCAGATTTTATTTTTTTTTTTTAAAGTAGATATGAGGATGCTAAATAAATGTACACTCACCAAAAATACAGGCAGCTGGAACTTGTCATTGAGAACTACAGCCTGTACACTGCAGGGTCCACAGAGTCGAGCGGTGATCTCATTGCCTCCAAAAAAGTTGGCATGGAAGATAAAAAGCAGATATCCTGATCCTGCAGAAAGTGGGACAAACATCTGTTACAAACTATTATTATTTGTTTATTTAGCAGACACCTTTATCCAAGTGTGTGAACTATGGATCAGCTGCAGAGTCACTTAAAACAACGTCTCGCCCGAAAGATGGAGCACAAGGAGGTTAAGTGACTTGCTCAGGGTCACACAGTGAACCAGGGACCTCCTGGTTACAAGCCCTTTTCTTTAATCACTGGACCACATAGCCTCCTTGACTGATTTGTAATTGCTGTCAATGTGCTTTTACTGGTAATTACTTTGGTACATCTAGGGAATGCTGGAACACCATTACATATACTGAGGAAGAGAGCAGTGCCTTTGTGCAATCGGCATGTTGGAGGCTGGACTAGGGCAGTGTGCTGTGGCTCGCTGTCTTGGGTGCTTACAGCCAGCAATTTTAAACCTGGTGAGACAGTATAACCAGACACACACTGTCAATGACAGGCCACGAACTGGGAGACCAAGAGTCACAATACCTGCCCAAGATCGACAGATCATTTTGATGTCAGTTGTTAATCAACACAATAAAAAAGTCACTGCAACTGCTCTAAAACAGTTTGTCACTTTTTGATCACATCTAGTGAATTTTATCCAAATATAAGTGATAAGTATGTTTTAATGCTCAGTATATACCCGCTTCTAAACAGACCAAACCACTAACAATCACTCGCACAAACAGTATTATATCATCTGCGACTGAGAAATCAACATTCAATAGGAGTTAAATACAGCAAATGAAAAGATGAAGCCACTTATTTGTAGATAATCATATTAACAAAACAGTCATTTGTAACTGGTATCACAGATGTATTCTTATAGTTTACAATATGTAACTGCATTAAACTAATTACCCATTAAAGCAGGCATCTTAAGACTAAAAACACTGTAGACGCTGTCCATGAGTGAATAAAAAAGTATGTCAAGATACAATATTTCAGATAGTGGAAGTGGACTAAGTCATTTAAAGCTAATATGCCATCTTTACATGACACAGAGTTTAATGTACAATAGATAAAAACACAAGGGGACATTTGATTATTGATTAAATAATGTATTAAAAGCCAATTTTTTAAAATGTATCAATTACAGAAAAGAGTCTGTTTCATGGTTTAAATCACAGTCCTGCTACCATCAGTAATTTTGCACAAAAAAGGGTAACTGGTTTAATTATATTTTATTTTCAAAACAAAATAGAAAAACATGTGCTCCTAGTAGAATAGTAGCTGGATTAATTATATTAATCTGAGCAAGTGGACTTTCACCGTTTAGCTGACACAGCATCTGTTTCATTTTGCTGGGTGTAGAGGGCACTATAAGGACAGCAAACGATGCAACAACAAAAATACCAAAAAAAAAAAAAACTCAGATAAATGTAAGCCTAGCCCACTTCTACAGTGGAGACTATAAAATATAAGAAAAAAGAAAAAAAAACGACAGATAGTAAAATCCAAAATATCACTCAGAACACCACGTCACCCGGTTTATTAATGCTGGACTTTAAGATTGTAGTTCAGTCATAATGGATATTTTATCTGATCAGAAAAGTAACACTGTGCAGCTGAAGGATAGCCAACATCAAATAATACATTAACATTAGGTATTCATATAAAGTGAAATTTTCAGTAGGACAGCATATTGTTGACAGCTACATTTTGTACTCTTACCTTCCGTTGTTTTGTTTGGTGGTTTGTAGTTGAATTCTAATGCAAAATCTGGTCCCTCGCAGAGTATATGGCAAGCTAATGGAAACACAGGTTCCAGCAAATCTAAACGATTCTCAAAGTAATCCTTAATTGTGTACTTTGCCACGCTGGACAGCCTAGTTAAAGGAAAGAAAGTTTAGCCGGCAGTTTTGTTTTTTTTTGTTTTGTTTTGTTTTTTTTAAATGGGAGAACAATGATCTGTAGTATAAAGACAGATTGGCTTCTTAGACTGAATGGTTGATAACCATGAAGTAAAAAGGGTAAAAAATGATCTGTATCCACTATGAAGGCGCTATATAAAAATAAAGATTATTATTATTATTATTATTATTAAGTCGCTTTAGATAAAAGCATCTGCTAGATAATAATATTAATAAAAAAGCAGCATGTATCCACCTATCTACAGAGAAAGGCTCGGCCGCAAGCCTCAAGCTCTGTTCACAGCAGGACAGAGAGAATGCCTTGCACAAGCAGCAGAATTACTGGTAAATCACAATGAACCACTATAGCTTGCTCCACCAAATGCATTCCACAACGGAGCAAATAACGAATGGTTAAAATGATCACTAAAGATATATTAACTATCAGCACTGTTAAAAGGACAAGGTTGAACAAACAGAAATAACGAACACGTTTTGTAGTTTTAACTTGACTTTTAGTTCATGGCATTCAATGATTTAACATCTACTCTGTACTACATTACTTACAAGACTTCACGTAGCAGAACGTATACCAGGACCGGGAGGCCTGTACCATATTTAACATATGCTACTTACTGTAAATACTTATTTATATTTTATAGTTGTCCAATGAAGACATAATTTATTGACGCATTATAATCTGTACGTTATTATGTTGTCTTTAATTGCTGTTTGGAAATAATTCATAAGTTCGGCTTACTGTTAATAAAAATAACTATTGAAGCATTGTCAAACAGTACCGTAATTGTTATTTTTTGTACATATTACTTCAATCCTGGTATAATGTAAGCTTTATTTTTAGCCAGTGGCACGTTGATGTAAAGTATAGTGGTTTAACTGTTTAGTAAAACTATGTGTATTTGATTATTTAAAATATATGGAAATACCCATCCCTACTTAAAGCATGTGGTAAATATCATGATTAATATAGAGCTTTGTAAATTACTGTAACAATATCTACAAGGTATTCCTGTAAAACCTACTATACTCCTATGAGTAATACCAGCTCATTTATACTGACACATCAGGCTGGCCTGTATTATTACGTTTTTTGCCTGTAGAAGAAAAGGAACTTACGTTTCCATGTGGGATGTGATCAAATCATCCAACACGACTTTGTTACTCTGCTTTGCAAAATGCAATGCGCTGTTCTGGTGTTTGGAAAGGATGTTGCAGTCGGCTCCATACTCCAACAGGAGTCTCACAATGTCAGCATTCCCTCTTTTACATGCCTGTAACGGTAGATCAGGAGGATTAAAATACAATCAAATCAGTTTGAACTATATTTTTCGAACTTCACATTCTCAACCGAGCAGGTCCAGAGTTGAACTGTCATTATCAAGCCAATAAAGCACTTTTAGGTTTAAAAACATTAGATTATTATCATAACCCTGGTTCCCTGAAATAGAAATGTAACCATTACCTCATGGGTATTAATCCTTTGATTACCGTCTAACCTGAATAGATTCCAAAGCTGCACATAGTGCCCGTGACGCAATGGATGAACTCACCTCCAGTTTTATGCTGTAAGGGTTGAGCTTGAGGCCGCCCTTAACACTCTTGTTCCAAACCCTGGGTTTTGTGGATCCACGACATTCAGTCAACAGAACCATGTAAAAGTGTGGGGCGTAGCCCACAACGCTGCATCACAAATGTCTCTGACAGTTGGGCCCTGGAATAAAGCCCACAAAGTTGCTATGCCCCTGGTAGAATGGGCAGTGAGCTTCTATGGAGGGTGCAAGTTGGCTCGTTTATATGCAGTCTGAACCCTATCTGTCTTCCATCTTGATAGCCTCTTACACAGAGCTTTCCCGTGAGACTTAACAGATAAAAACCTGCTCAGGCTGCCTCCAACTTTTGGTTTTGTCCACATAATATGCTACTGCCCACACCGGGCAAAGTGCATGGAGCTGCCGCTCCAGGAGCTGTTGAAACGTCACTACTGTGAGCCTTTGTTGGGCTGAAAAAGCTTCAGAGAAGCAGCTATTCTCTGCATTCTGTCCTCCGACAGAGTGGACAACATGGTCTAGGAATCCAGACGCACTCCTAAATAAGAGGCTGTCTGCGAAGGTGTAATCTGGCTCTTTGCATAGCTCACTGACAGACTTAACCAAAGCAGGTGGTTTGTGACAAGTTTCGTGCGAGAACCAGCGCTGGAGATTGAGCACAAATGAGCCAATCGTCCAGGTAATTGAGCACTCTGATGCCCCGGAGTCTCAATGGAGCCAGAATAGCTTCCATGCACTTTCAAAAAAGCACGGGGGGCTAAAAGAGGCCGAACGGTAAAACCCGGAACTTGTACGCTCTCCCTTGGAAAGCGAACCTGAGGTACTTCCTTGTGCCCTGATTTAATCGGGATGTGAAAGTAAGTGTCTTTTAAGTCCACTGTAGTGAAACAGTCGTCTGGCCTTATTGACTGCAACAACTGCTGCACGGTTAATATTTTAAACCTCCGTCGATTCAGATATGGGTTGGCCTGTCTGAGATCGAGGATTGGTCTGAGGCCACCATCCCATTTGGGCACCAGGAAGTACCTGGAGTAAAACCCTTCTTCCAAGTGAACAGGATGAACTGTGCAAATAGCCCACTTCTGCAGCAGGGCTGTCACCTCCTGAGAAAACACCAATGAGTCTCGCAGATCCGTGACTTACGTTGTAGTCACTCCCCGAAATGGAGGAGGACCGTGTTTGAATTGCAGAGAATAGCCGGTCTGTACAGTATTGAGCACCCAGGTGTCCGAGATGCATGGACGCCAGTACTCCACATAACTCCCTGAAAAACGGCCCTGGGTCTGTGGCAGCAAATTGCTAAGGCTGCTGCTTTGCCTGAGGCTTTTGCCTTTGTGCTTGACGGTGGAACTTATTTAAGTTTCCTCTTTGCACAGCCGGTGGGCAGTTGTGAAAACCCACTCTGACTTTAGCAGGAGCCAGAGGAGACACCTGAGAGGGAACGAGATCATCCTCAAAAACTGAGTGTTTCTGCTTGTCATCTATAGGCCGTGGAACATTCAAAACGTCCATGGCCCTCTTAAATCAGTGGGAAAAGCTCTGCTGATAATGACACATGTGCTACTGATGTTGCACCATCTGAGTCACCCTCCTCAGAGGGGAACTCTTGATCAACTGCCTCCTCAGAAGCAGCGACAGACAGCAGATCCTCTTGCTGCTATTCTGCGTGTACTACTCCCTGTGATTGTAACGGTGCAGATGGAGCAGGTGCAGCTGTGCAGACAAGCAACAGCTCCGCTAACAGGTTTCCCTGCTGGGAGACCGCCTCCCAGAGCTTATCCAGCTGCTCAAAACTTTCCGATCTATGAGGCCAGTGGCTCTTTCTCCTCCTCCTCTTAGGAGGGGAAACCAGAGAAGGGGAGGGGAAAGGAGAAAATGAGGAGGATCGTGAAGCCAGTGTCCTACGTGATGTTCTCCTACTTTCCCTAGTTGGCTTAACACAACACAGCCGAAAGACAGGAGAAAGACTGCTGTCAAGCTGTGACAGCCTTCGCAATGGCACTGCAAGCAGATACCAGAATGGCATGAAACACTGCAGGAAGGACTGCAAGCAATCAGACCAGTAGTGAATCAGAAAGATTAATTGGTGGGAACGGAAGCAGGCCTGGGACCTACAGTTACCACAGGAGCTATACAGGGATGCCCACCTATAACACTTTTTGGCTAACCACAGATCGAAACCCAAGGAAAGCCTACTGCTAGAGACGTAATAGTTTTCAAACTAACTGCTAGAGACTGTGGGAAAAGCTGCAAGCAGATTGACCCAGCACGCGTGTCTCTGTTAATGCAGGACAGCTGAGCCCAGCAGCAGCGCCTGTATTTCCGCGCTAAAAAACTGAAAATACAACAAACTATTTCTTCTCACACAAAATGAACAACCGCGGCCGAGTGCATAACACGTTAAGTAATTTGTACTAATCGCAATAAGTGATAAACACAAGCGAACAATCAGATATAACACTATACATCACTTATCTGTTAGTAGATCTCTCCCTCCTCTCTCTCTCTGATGACATTCTGTGTCAGCAGTCTCTTTTATGCCCTTGAGGGTGGGGCACGACTGTCACTGGCACAACGTGCAGCTTTGGAATATCTATTCAGGTTAGATGGTATCAAAGGATTAATACCCATGAGGTACATACATACAAGGTTACATTTCATACTTGAAAGGGAACGTTCAACATTACCCGTCATTTTTAACGAACCAATAGCAAAGAGAATTACCAGTGATTGCTGATTATAACCCCACAAACCACAGTTCCTATATAATTAATGTACAGGGATCATTTATTAAACAGAGCATTCAAATGAACATCACTATCCCTCTGTTTTCTGAGACAATCAGTATTGATTGAAATCAATGCACACATTTACAGGGCCCTCGTAATCTCAAACTACATTAAATCTGATGCATTTGTATGAAATCAGTTTATCAAATTTTTGTAAAATTCAATGCAAAAAGGTCTACATAAAAAAAGACAAAAAGACAAGACATGCATGCAAATGGAGACATTTTCGAAAGACGGGAAAGTTCATTACCTTCATTAAAGCTGTTTCTCCATTGATCTGTTGTACGTTTACATGCGCACCAGCTTCAAGAAGAATAACCACAGTAGTCAAAAAATTCTAAAAAAAAAAAAAAAAAAAAAAGACAAAAACAAATTACTAATTTACACAACTGTTAATAATGATTACTTAGTAAAACAGCTTTCCATGTAGAAACAGTACCAAGCTAGTGTAAGCAAACCTCAAGCAGGAGTTTCTTAAATTACCATTCTGATTGTTTTTTTTATTTTTTTTCTATTCCATTTTATAGAAACTGGTGCAAAAGTTTACAAAAATCTTCATGTTGTATATAAATGACAAGAAAAAAAATCATGATACCTTTTCAGCAGCATGCATGAGTGCGGTGGTTCCAGCCTTTTGTCGAGCATTAACCTTTACCCCTTTCTTTATCAGCAGTCTCAGTATATCATCCTGTCCTCCTGCAGCTGCCAGCATTGCTAAAGACATTCCACTGGAGTCCTGCAAAACATAACTATATGCTACTAACACAGAACATCAAGGTTTGCCTTTGATACAGTGCACTCCGTTTATAAGAATTACCGATATAAGAACCAGCCAATATAGTGATCAAAACCACTGTGACAAAATCATTCCTATACTAACCAATGTAAAATAATCTGCTTGTAAGAAAATGTGTTTCAATAAAGTGAACACATTCATTGAATACATACCGAGTATAGCACTGCTACTGTGTGATATGCATGTAGAGGGAGTGGGATTGCAGCGCGGTGAGGAGGAGGAGGGGGGGCATTGCAGAGCTTTGCATCTCCGCTTAATGAATGAGATTTGCATCACAACAGAAAATAAGTAAGCCACAGATGCTTAAATGCAGTGGGGTAGTCTTGACAGTACAATACTGTACTGTAATGTCATTTTAATTCAAAGGCCATTACACATAACACCACACAGCAGTTAAACTAGGCACCCTCACGAGACGATCACTTCTCAAGGCTAGAGTGCGGTGGGGAAACAACAGCTAACAAAATAAACAAACAAAATAAAACCAGGCTCTTATTTGGAGCACTAACTAAACAATATTTTGTGTGGTCCCTGCGCATACATTTGGGAAGTCATGACATCAGTGGTTAATCCATTACAATGCAGGGAAAAAGCTTTCATTCTCAGACTAACATACTGATTCTGCAGCACTTCACCACAGTAATCATTTTGGTCCACTTTTAAGAATCAACTGCTTATAAGAATCCAATCACCCGGGACAGATGTGATTCTTATAAACAGAGTGCACTTGCATAGTCCATCTCCAGCAGGGGCGGACTGGGTCCAAAAATCGGCAGTTTTCACCAGGAAGTTCAGGTCCACCTGCCCCCATTTATGTCAAAATCAACATACCGAAATAATAATGCAGTCAGAGCATGCAGCGCGCCGTCATGATGAAGTATCGGTAAAAAAATTGAGTTTTAAATTGTTAGGGTAAAACTTTTCTAAATTGTAGGCTATAGCTACTACCAGGTTTTCAAACATATTAGAGGCGATTTAGATATGGCAAAGTATAGGCTATGGCAGTTGCCATACCATGGCTTCATGACCTAGAAGTCACAAATAATATGCTATCCTATTGAAAATATCATAGATTTTTCCATCTACGAAATATTTTTCTACTCATTATTCTTCATCTCCGCACATCTCTCTGTCTGCCACCGCTTTGCGGTCAGTGAATGCAACATTGCATCAGAGCTAAATTCTTTTGCCAATTTGTCCAGTTTACGCACCATGGATTATTTCATTGATGGCTCTGCTCTATGCAATTACAATTTTCTGTTTACAGTAATCGGTGGTCTAAGATCTAATTGCATATCAGATTATTTTAAACACAAGATTGCAACATAGTTGGTAGGCTATTATTTAGTACTGGTATTTACTGTAATCAAATAATAAACATGGGTAGCTCAAAGTGGCAGCTGGTGACGTCTGTGGCAAAGGAGGAGGGAGCGCGAGTGGAGAATCAGCGCTCTAACTCAAAGTTAAAAAAGCAGACAATTTGAATAAAAAAAAAAAAAAAAAAGAAGGAGCTACTCTCCTACCTCCCTAATTACTAAGGCTTCCTCCAAATATATTAATATTTCCTAATTGGCGTAACTGCGATAATTAAAATTTCAAGTTCAAAATTCCAATTGCATCTAGCTCACTCTGTATCTCTCACTTTCTCTCACTGTTCTCAATCCTCGCTCTCTCGCACATGTGCAATACAGGGTCTGTGGTGCTGTCTCCCTGTACTAAAAAAATTACTGCGCTTAATCCAATAAGAGAATGCTTTCAAGTACGACGGTGTCTTATGCAATTTCAATGGGAAGAAACCGAGATAGGCAAAGCCACCATTAGAATTGCACCTGCTAATAATAAACTGTAAAGTATAAACATACATCTTATTTATCAATTCTAGAAACCATCACCGACCTCACACAGACTGCTGTCTCTCAACAGGCCTAATAAAAAAAAAGTAAATTCTAAACACATCGGCTCATATAGCAATTCTAGAAACCACTAGCAGCACTCAGCGCCAATACCAACCCAAAATTACAATAGGGTTTCAGAACCCCTAATTATATCTCAAAATAAAGTCAACTACTTCACCCAAATCCAAAGTAAACGAGACTGTACTACCTTACGTCGCCAGTTGACGTCGCAGCAGTGCCCTCTTCTCCTGCCCTGTCAATAACTCCATCACTGTCTAGGACCATCAGTATCTCTTTCTCTGTAGACATTAGCATGAACCCTTCCAAGTGGTCTTGGGACATAGTAGCCCAGGAATAGGAATAGGAATTTGTAGCTCAAACCAATTACATGATAGGCATCAGTCAATAAATTGTATTGGGATAGAATCAACTAGCAACACATTGCACAGTTTTAGCATGAAGTGCAAGTTTTATTCTCTAGCTCCAGCTCTTCTTCACATGGTCCACTGTTTCCATCCTCCTCAGGCATCTCATTTCTTGTTCTGACCCTGTATCCATCCAAAGCTGACATCTTCAGTCTGTCCCACTGTGTACAAGGCTTGTCAACTCAACCTGTAGAGTCTCAACAGTGGTTCTGTCGTCGAATTTACGCAAGCATTTGCTAAGCTCTTCTAATGCCGCTGTTTGAAGCCCTTTATCCCTTATTTGAGGGAAGTTTCTTGGATCAAGACATGCAAAATCTGAACAAAGTGCTCCATTTGCTTCAAAACAACGATGAATGCTTTCTGTGACAGTGTCCAGAACCACACTGTGTGACTATCTTGAACCCAGAGTCTGGATCTCAGCCTCACAGTCATCCTGCTCCTGCAGCTTCTCATTGGCCCACTCCACAAAGCTGCTCTCTTAACACCATCAAAGTCCCTTACACACTTTTTCATGCTTTCCTGGGTTCCCATAACCAACCGTTGAGCAGTTAGGATGTCCATGCCACTTGTTTGAAGGTACTTAGAGGGGTGATGTCTGCTCAAATATACACAAGAAAATTTTATCAGTGAGTATGGTCTCATTTTTGAGCAGAGCCTCTGTGTATCCTTTTGCTTTTACTCACACACTGGGCTTCATACTGGTATCTTCTTCAATCTTAGTTAATGCGAGAACCAGGTCGATGAACAACGCATGCTGTCGATTGCAAAGATCCAAATACCTTCCTCAGAGCCTGATCCTTGGCCCAACACCATGTTTACCCTATTTGAGACAGGCGTCTGTGGCGTGTGTCTTCACTCATATCATCCCAGGTATTCATGCGTTTGTATGATTCATGAATGAATACTGCAACGTCATTTAATAGAGAAAAAAGTGTTGCACTTGGTATCATTAGTATGTGTGCATAACACCAGACATGCACATGGTTGGGAGACTGCTGATAGTAATGCAAAGAACCCATGGTATTGCCCCTGCATGTTTGCAGCTCCATCAGTTGCATTACAAACACATTTACTTATATCAATGTTAACTTTTTCCAGAACCTGTTTCAGTAGCTTTACAAATGACTCTCCAGTTGATGACTCACACTCAACCACAGCTATCAGCCTCTCATGGACAGCATCTGTGACATACATGAGGACTGGTCCTTGGAGGTTATGTCTTGTGTTGTTTCTATCTGGACAGAAAACATCCCTGCTTCCCTGACTTGACTTGCAATGGTTTCCTGGATTTTGAGGCTGATAGTATCAATAACTGCATTGACAGTCTGTTTTGAGAGCAAAGTAACAAGGGATCCTCTTCCTCCACTCCCCCCAGATTCATGCAGCTTCTGGCTTTTTGTTATGCAGTCATTCACGTGTTCTTGCAGGCACACATCATATTTGCTGAGCAGAAGAATGAACTCCAAAAAGTTAACAACCTAATCAGCATCGACCTAAGTATCAAACCCAATCAAATTCATGTGAAACGACTGCTTTAAAATTGGGGATTTTGTTAGTGTCATACAATATATGCAATGTGAAATCTACGCTGTGAGTGTCCAGTAGGGGGCAATACTATAGCCACATGGCATGTCATGCTATGGTTTTACAAATAAAAATAATACCACCATCAGCTCAGCTTGCCATGACTTTGTTTCAGTTTATATCAGGGGTAACCAACTAAATGGTGAAGAGAGAGACGTGACCTGGTAAATGTTTGAGCTAATGTTTTTTTAGTAACCCAGCTAGCTAGCATAGGACGGCTAGTCGATTAGCTAGTCGATGGCTAGTCGCATAGCTATACACAGTTGATTAGATCTCAAAAAGTGACTAACGTTACAAATATTGCTGCGGCCGTTTTATAAAAGCAAAAGACACGAGAGGTCATATGCATATAGTCACAGCTGGCATTAATAGGTATGAGGCGCAACCGATAAACAAGGCGTTAATAGGTATGAGGCGCAACCGATTCTTTAATCTATTTTAATGCAACCATAAACTCTACTGCTTGTACATGCTGTGCTCGACCCTGCCACAGCAACAGCTTCTTCAGTGGGGTCCCTAGGTTGTGTCGGCTGATTAACACTGGCATCCCTCGCTCTCCCTACTACCTGAAGTCCTACGGAACATGTCTGTTATTTTTGTGCACTTTACGGTACCTGCCTCGAGAGACTGTTGCTGTTTGCCTCTAATCTTTTCTGCCCCAGCTTTTCTTTTTCTCTCCATTTTTTAAATTCACACTCATCCACTATCAATACAAGCGGTTCAAATGAAAGACGAAATCTGGCTGACCAATCCCGTTCTAAGGAAATACGGGCAAGTCCAATCAGGGAGTGGCCACTCCCCGCACCCCCCCTTAGATACTGCGATATTGGATCTACCCATGAGATGACTGGTGTGGTGATGTGTGCGTGCGAGAGAGCGAGCCTGCCAAGTTAATAACAGCAGAATTCTCAGCATGTAACAATAATTAGAATTAGAAATCAAAATGTAGAACAACGGCCCAAGCTGGTCCAAACAGACCGGCCCACCGGGGATTCTCTCGCACTTCCCGATGGCCAGTCCATGCCTGATCTCCAGTCAAAATCTGACTCACGGATAAGGTCAAGGGTGGTGAAAATGTAACTTATTAAGCAGTTGAAATAATCGTTGCTATACTAAAATAATTTTGATACAATTCTTTGGCAAATAAGTGTCAACTTAAGTATTCAAAACTAGTACCAGTACATTCAGACAACAATTGATGGGGAATCTGAATGCTTACATTTCTATATATCATCAACAGATGGCATATGAAAGAAACTTCCACTCTACATGGTTTAACCCAGATCACAAATTACTATACATAAAAAGTAGCAACCTGAATTCTTACCTATCAACAGGCAGTAACAAAATTCTATGGAAATATCGGAGAAAAAAATAAGAATACCTCTTGATCTAAATTATAATCCTCCTTGGAGTTTAGTGCAAGTTTCACAGTCAAGTAGTCTCCATTTTTCACAGAGTCTCGAAGTAGACCTTGGAATAAAAAAACAATAATACATAAGCTAAATACATTTAAAAAATGCAAACAGAGATTAATTACACAACTATGTCCTCCTGCCATTAGAAACTGCTATGTCACCATCAATATTTCACAAAGTCCACCTGTTGATAACAGGCTAGCTTTGTAGCTTGCTATTAAGGGCAATCAGTGCTTATATGGGTTTTATAAGGTTACTGTTATGTTACACCAAAATAGTTTCTTACTCACTGGTAGATACAGTTGTGGTAGAAAGAATTTCATCTTCTCCGTTAAGATGTTTCTGAAAGTCCTCCAAGGTCATCCAATCCAGCTTAAGATCAACGCCCAGGCTTAGAACTTGCTTTTTGCTATCTACAACAGATATAGCAAAAATAAATAAATAAAATTATATATATATTATATATATAAAATAACTGGCTCTTTGAGACACATACACACACGTAGTACCTATAGAAAGTCTACACCCTTGAACTTTTCACATTTTGTTGTGTCAGTGCCTGTGGCAGAGCAAAGCTCTGCCCTTTTAAATTGGCAGGGATGGGGTTAACTTCCCCTGCCTGCCTGGGTTTATTATGTTCAGGTGGCTGGGGTTGATTAGTTGATTAGGTTGATTAACGATCAATCAGCGCCCAGCCACCTGATATAAAAGGAGGCCTCAGCTTCTCATTGGGGAGGAGGGAGCTGAGGAAGCAGGTTGGTGTTTGTTTTGTGGTTTTTGAATTTTCTAAATCCAGTGAAGGCATTGCCCAGCCTGGAAACTTTATTTTTGTGAGTTTTGTTTTTGCTTTATTTGTGTTTGAGTATCTGTTATTTTGCCCTTGTGCACTTTATTTTTGTTTATTTATAATAAAATAGTTATTTTTTTGAACTGCAGTCTGTCTCTGGGCCTCTATCCACTCGCCAGCCTGCCACAGTGCCTCAGAGTTTCATGCATTTAAATGAGGATTTTTTTCCCCACTTATCTACACACAATAGTCCACACAGTTAAGGGCAAAAAAAGTTTTTATTGAGAAAAAAAATTATATATTAAAAATACAAAACTGAAAGATCATAGCTGGATAAGTCTCCACCCCCCTGAGTTAATACTTGATGGAAGCACCTTTGGCAGCAATTACAGCTGTGAGTATGTTGCGATAGGTCTCAACCAACTTTGCACACCTAGATTTGACAATATTTGACCATTCTTCTTTACAAAACTATTCAAGCTCTGTCAAGTTACTTGGGGAGCGTTGATGGACAGCAATCTTCAAGTCATGCCACACATTTTCGTTTGGATTTAGGTCGGAGCACTGACGGGGTCATACATATATATATATATATATATATATATATATATATATATATATATATATATATATATCCCCATTTTTACGCTGTAATCAGGCCACTATGCTAAAATTTTCAGTTTGCGTAACATCCAAAAAAAAAAAAAAAAAAAAAATCCTGTGAAACATTGTTAATTATTCCTTTGTGAGAAATTCGGTGAACCTCTTTTAGAGCAACGAGTCAGTCAACACGCCTTTATCAGTGTTTCATATTTTATCCTGGTTATTATTATAATGCCAGTAAAACGCTAAACTTAATGTGTGGAATACTGTACATAGGATTACTCTCACATGACATTGCTGGACTGTTCAACATATATAATATCCGATTCCCGATTGTAATTTAAGTAGCACCCCTTTTAATGTAAATGCATAATTAATCCTCTCAATTGTTTCTTTTCTAATTCTGTAGTGTTATTTGCAAGTTTTAAAAAGAGTCGTGTCTCCAGACAGAATGTCTTTATGAAACCAACAGTGTGTAGAGTAGTGACTAAATCCTTTACATAATAAAGTGATCAATTTCCTTTAAGGACTGTATCGCTAGAAAAATAGGTTTTGAGCTCATTTCTTCATCATCACAAAACATAATTCAATTAAGAAATGGCCAGGGTTTAAAATTGATAATTATAACTTCATTAAAGGCAGGTAGTGTGGAAAAAAATAAACTAAACAATAATGAAATACGCAATTAATTTTGCTTACTTACTCTCGGAAAGCTCCACCTTGATCGCAGTACCTTGGGTCTTAGTTTTTCAGCATAGAAGAATGCAGTGCTTTGCCATTGTTGCCATCTTATTTGCTTTCTTATTCTCTACGTGTTTACGACTGGCATTATGATATTTAATGGTACTGACTCGTATGTGATCACGCAAATTACAGCAAAACTTTAAGAACACTATCGCACCATCCTCATAAAGACAATCAGATTTCTTTTAGCTCTGTCTTACTGAAACATTGTTTTTTTTTTCTTCGTTGGTGCAGCCGCAATGATGAGTTTCAGCAGGGACAGAGTTAAGTCACGTGATGAATAAACCCGCAAAATAAATTAACAATGGGAATGGTATGTCTTCTTCAATTATTATACACTTAAATGCGTGTCTTCGACTAATGTGCGGATTACATTTTTACCAGTTTCAAAACGTTTGAGATGATTTCTAAAATGGTCGTTTTTTTAAAGGGAAATAAAAGAAAAACCGTCAAAGGGTGAGTATTGTGATTTTTATTTATGGTTACCGTAGTATTTACTTCTAAATAATACAGGAAGATTGTGCTTCACTGATTTTAGTATTCAATTATTCAACGAGTTAAAAACTGTAAAGTTCATGAGCAGCACTCTCTAGAGGCAGAATCTCCAGATGCCTGCTTCGCCCCCCTGTACCAGTAGATTCGCTGGTGCACGAGCAAACTCTACACTAATGTGACGTGCATTTTTACAGAGGCAAATCAGAGAATCAGCTGCATGACAGACACAAATATGCTTATATTAATGCTTTGTAAAGAATTGTCTCAAAATAACACGTTTACCTCAGTTGTGTTTGTATTATTATTATTATTATTCACGTAATAATTGCTGCACGCTGCAAGCTAGTAGTATGAGCGCCATGGTATGTCATAAAACAGGATCTGCGATGGAAATTGCTACCAGACAGCAGTCGCAAGTAGTCGCAGGTTTCTAGTGAAAATCTGCGTCGCAACCCTGAGAAAGTTTTATGAAACACAAATTGCAACCTGCGAGGGGTCTGCTACAGCGATTCCTAGCAACTTGCTTTTCGTTATAGTTGAAGGCTGTTATAGCAAGGGTGTACTGTGTGTGTGTGTATATATATATATATATATATATATATATATATATATATATATATATATATATATATATATATATATATATATATATATATACATATATATATATATATATATATATATATCATTATATATATATATATATATATATATATATATATATATATATATATAGATATATATATATATATATATATGATATATATATATATATATATATATATATATATATATATATATATATATATATATATATATATATATATATATATATAATATATATATATATATATATATATATAGATTATATATATATATTAATTATTACTGGGAGCGCCTATTGTTAATCATTAAAAAATATACCAGATATTGTTAATCACTAGAAAAAACATACCATCATTTCAATAATACAAGTACTACTGTTCAATAGATTCATGACAAGTGAGGATTTAATTTTGTTAATGTCACAATGGCTTGTCCTTGGGTATACTGTTACTCAAGAGTATTCAAGGAGGAGAAAGAGAATTCGTCTTAACCCTCGTACTGTATCTTTATCACCTCCTGAAACGCTGCTCACCCTTTCCTGTTCCCACAATACCACTCATTTCAATCACAGCGCCAGCACTGTTGCTGAAGGGAGCATGAACTGGATACACTATGATGTTCATCAGATAAATCATATTTCTCCTGGCAAACACTCCCTAGTAAAAGTTGGGAAAAGTATATCAATCTTATTTAAAACATGGGAATACAAATATCAAAACAACCAGGATTATGTTTAAAAATATAAGCTGTGATACAGATAGCATAAGAAACCTCAAATATAAAGTGTGTTAACATTGCTGGTTGTTTTATAACACTGAAGGTTACTATACCTGAAGTCTTTTCAGGCTGACAGACAGTATCCTGGGCATCAGGATCATCTTCATATGCAATGTAGAGCCGAGGTTCGCTATCTTCTCTCTTCCTCCTCCTCTCTCTCTGGGCACTTCCACTCCACTTGAACAGGGCCTCCTCGGGGGGTTCGGAGCCTGGAGACATCACAGCAGCCTTCTCGCACCTTTCTCTGACATCATCCCCCTCCTGAGGAGGACTCACAACATCAAAACACCCTTTTGTAGGCTTGGCATCTGAAAAAATAATTGTCATAGAAAGATTTCCATTAGAAACCTGTCAGGTCTGTAGACATACCTCTACAGATTCCTGTAACCGAATAAGCTCTAGCTAGGTCAAATACAGCTTTGGCCAAAAGTTTTGCATCACCCTAGAATGATCCAATTTTGCTTCACAGTCAAAAGAAACCTGCTGAATAATATTACATTAATATATTAAATTACATACAGCTTTGTAGTTTTCAATATAAGAATGTCAAAATCTAACAATTTCCGAAAAGACGTCAGATATCTTGACACGTGTTACTCAATTAGAAGTAATAAAAAAAGTGACAATTAGAAGCGGCAACAAGTAGACTTAAGCTTGATCAGCATGACTTTTACATAGATTTTATAACTTCAGAGCAAGCCACGGGGAATGCTTCACAATTTGAAATGAAAACATTCAGAATTATTGTGGCAATAAAGCAAACATCCATAATAACATTTGCTATAGATTTGGCTGAACAGGGCGTGATCATGTTATCCCCTCTGAGGACAGTGTGTGTGAATCGTGAATGCTGCAGTTTTGAAATCGATGCAAGATTATCCCAGTACTGTGCTGACCCATAAAACAATAACAGCGAGGCTGGAAAAACTTTTAAAGTCGTGCTGCCGCTGTTCATACAACACTTTCAAAGGGAGAAAAAGCTGCAATTACCACAGACTCGTGGACCCCATTCCCCAATCTTCCCATAGATGGAAGGCTTTTCACTTGAAATTGTTCTTTAAGCTTTTGGACCGAACGGCCGTTTATGTATAGTACAATTTTTATTTATACGTTGGAACTACTGCACTAAAGTAAAGGACCCCTGAGACACACTTCAAACAGGTAGGCCAGGTATCTCTTTTTACAATTTCATGTAAAAATGTGTGGATACGTGAATTTGAATACTTTACGTTATCTAGTATTACTTGACCATATACAATTAACTGCACAGAAACATTATATTAATTACTTAATATATTACTTGATTGCGTGTTAGTTTGGCATTTAAAATAGGACTTGTGGCAATGTTTGGGAGGTACACTAGTACAGTATGTAGATGAGAGTGGTGTTTGATTCGAGCACTCGGAAGTTGTAATGCTCAAGTACTCATCTCGCAACAATAGATCTCAAAAATCCCACCACTAATATGAAAGACCGGAAAACATAAATCTGAGGCAGACATTTTAACATCAGTCACAGTGCTCTTTAAAATTCCAAAATACTGTGCTATTTTATCACTGGTAATTACCTTTTCCAGAAGTGAAAGTATTTCCAACTTTTTTTTTTCCCAGTTGTAAGCACAACTCTCTTTCGCATTCCTATAATTAAATATAGGACCCAGTTTTGCCAGCCATATGTCAACTTGCTGAAGAGATTCATCATAAACGGTAAGAGTAGATAAGTGACGGGCGCAGAGGCGATGGATTACTGTATGTACTTTCCTGAACTCATGACGGAACAAGCCGCTACACACCTGTGGGCTACAAAACCCATCAGAGAATAAATGGGACATGTCTGTGGATTTATCGAGTTGTACAGCAAAATCATTGCCATAAAAGCGATCCGTCGTTTGACAGTGTCATTTCACATTGGTATTTTTAACAGTTCCTTGGCCTTCTGCTCTCCAAACATTTTCTTTACAATTTCAGTGGCACATGGCATTATCAACTCCTCAGCAATCGCATGCCATTTTTTTGCTTTACAATTTAGCAATTTTCTGCGCCACTATGTACAATGACACATAAGCTTTTTATCTGCGGTAGTTGTGGATTTCATTCAGCTTTAGTACCAAGCAGTTCCTTATCCTTTCGCTCAAAAAATGAATGTTGCTTGTTTTTATATATTTCATACATGGTAATTAAATGTCTCTGTAATTTGGAGGGTTTCAAACATTAATTGGACAATGCTTGTGCACAACTTACACACCTCACTGTTCTTCAGCCCTTACTGTTGAACTTGTTGAAGGAAGTTCTGTATCATCATTCAGTGGTTTTTGTTGTTTTGATGCTGATGGTCAAATAAAAAATGTACACGTCTGGTATTTATTATGTGTTTCCAGTGATTTTTCCTCTGCTTTGTAATCTGTCGTGCTTCCACTGAAATAGCTCTATTACACCATAACCCAAGACTGTGTTACGTAATCTGAGAATGCGTTCATTTCTGAGCATGCTTATGACATGCTGAAGCGAACAGATTTCAGCGTGTAATAAGCATGCAGGGAAAATAACACATTCTGTGGTTTATTTGTAGAGGACTCCTTAAAACGTCTGTGGCCCCCCAGGGGGCCTTGAGGAGCACCAATTGAGAACCCCTGATTTAGAGGACAGATCTCAAATCCCATTGCACTAGAGCGGCCATTTCGAAAAGAGCTTTGAAACAGACTTGAAAGTTATAAGTTTAAAAAGCTGTCAGGATGTTAATGAAAAAAAATATACAGGTACATTATTTAAACAGTTGTAGAAGCATGTAGGAACGCGTAATGCTATATTTTTTGGAACCCCGCTACTTACTCTTTAACAAGTTGTGTATCTTACAATTGATCTATTTTCATTATTACTTAGATGGATAACAAAAGACATGTTTACTTACGTTGGGTCAAAGGTAGCAGGAAGAGCTTCGCTATCTGCTTTTCTTTTTTGGTTTATAATTTTCTTCTGATTTTCTGTGTGTTACCCCGACTTTTACATTCTTACAATTGATCTATTCTTTGTGTGTCATATATTACTGGCATTGGTGGCAACATGTTGGTCATGCTACACTCGTCTTCCAATGCTAATGCCAAAAATTACAGCACCTGGTAAATGTACCCCTACTGCTTTAAATCACACACATAATACAGAGTAGTGTGCAAAACTTGGGACCACCCCGCTAAAAATTACATTTGGAAGATAGACAATATTTGATACACGGTAATATTTGTAATGTTGGATTTACTGTATAGAACTGTGGTAAAATGCCTGCTCCTGTGTGTATTTTATGTTGTGTGTTAATCTTGGTGTATAGTCATTGGTACACAGGATATAAACAGGTCTGTGTAACATGAGTGTTTAAAATGTATATTTGTATTTAGACACGAGGATTGAACAGTGTAAGTTGCAGTGCAACTTCACATGCAAGTAAAAAGTAATAATATGTGAGCACGGGGAATTGCACTTTATTAATTCACGTGCAGTTGTACCGCGACTCCAACTGAATGACTGATTAGCAATCGAGTATCGGTACAGCTGCATAAAAGCTGCATGTTTTCACCCACTCGGGGTTGTGTGTTCGGTGAATGGAGAACGGGTGTGGAGAGGAGAGAATTAAGAATGAGAAAACTAAACAAAGTAATATATATATAACCGTTGTTTTGTTTGTCTGTTAGTCCACTGTTTGTTTAAGTGTTAGTCCGTTTTGTTTGTCTGTTTATTTTGGCCTCACGTGCCGTGTGCTGTTTTTATTACAACCTTTTTATTTACTGTTCTGTTCACTCATTAAATGCTGAGTGAAACCATTTCTGGTCTGACTTCCCCCACTCTGGCCATCTTTGTGACAAGAACAAATGGGGATTAAAGCTTATGCTATTTAAAATGAATGGTATGATAAAAACAAAAAACAGTATAGAGAGCAAGTAGCTGAAGTTGCTCCTGAACAAAATAAATATAATATACTGTAGGTACAAATGTATCGTGTCTTTCGAATAATAAATCAAAAGCAATATTTATAACAATCTGTTCATTTAATGAAGACAATAGACTTAAATAATATTCACTTTCTCCATCATTTTTGTGGACCTGGCTAATGTAACAATGTTGGACACCAATGTGGAATATCCAGAGTTAAACAGATTCCCGCATCAAGCCAGTATTACGAAGACGCAACGAATAAAAAAATAATAATAATTGGATTGCCGTAAAATACTCGATTGCAGTATTAATTAAAAGTACAGACATTTTTAACACAAACTGCAGTACGGATGTATCATATTCTGATATAAACAGAGAAGTTATTTAAAATGCTGTTATTTTGGATATAAATGTAACTTAATGAGAGCTCAACAATGCACATTTTATAAAATAATTTAAATATGCATTCTGAGTAAATTAAGATTTTTATATTATATATAGTATGTGTGTGTGTATTATTATTTATGTAAGGTAAAAACCACGACCGACCGCGCGGTTCCCATGATATACGATGCCAGGGGTGATGATAAGGCCTGAAAAACAGAAGCCCTAATTATGTTATATGTTCTTGCTATAGCTGGCAGCCCAACTTCACTGATAAAACTTGTTCCAGGCTTTGGCTGGTATCAATTCCACACCCCTGAATATAATCCAAGTATTCTAGCAACGATTTGATTGATTGTCAATTACAGAAAATACTGTGTATTTCAAAGCTTCACTCCTGCTCCCATCACTAGTATTACAATATTTTAAATGGTCATATAAATGTACGGAAAGGCAGTTTGATTTAAAAGTATTTTCTGCTGGTACAGTTTTTTGTTAAAATATAAAAATGTACTACTACTTTCTACTAAGATCTGTGTTTCAAAAAGAAAAAAAAAAAAAAAAGATTTATTACAGAAAAAAGCTTAGGTAATCCAAGCCCACTACTGCAATTTGGACTACAAAAAATAAAAAGAATTGAAAATCACTGCACTTTCACTTTCATGGTACGCTAGAAATCCTGTCCAATAGTCATTTTATATATGATTTTTTGATATATATGAAGTTATTCAGCAATCTTAGCGCTTTAAAGTTGCAGCTGCCAGGAGGTTGTACAACACTTACTGTCTGGTGTTCTAGGCTCTCTTCTGCTTTTATCCACCCTCTCGGGTTCTGGTCTCTGAACAGGTACTACTTCCTTTGTGGTTTTAGTCTTCTTCTCAGGCTTGACTTGAGTCTATACAAAAAAAACAAAGCCTATTGTTCCAGCAATATGCATAATTTTAATAACGAAGGACCTGCCTCACGCTATTGGAACCTTATTGTAAAGAATTGTTGTAAATTTTGAATAACACTCTTGTTTTTAAGACAAACACCAAAGATTCACTGCTTTTTAAACAGCTTACAGGTTGTTTCCTCTGCCCGTTTAGTTACTCAGCACGACATTACCGTCTTGTGTAACGTACATACGCTTGCAAAAACATTTTCAACATATATAATTTGTTTAGCCGTCAGATCTAGTAGCATTTAATATCAATATTTTCGAGAACATAAGAGTGTGACTGATGAGCCCTGAGTCACCACACACATGCTGTTACAAGGACACTACATTGCTAAAATTAAATAAAAACATACAAATAAATTTAAAAAAATACCTTTGGTGTTGCTTTAGATTGTTCCACTTTCTCCTCCACAGTCACTAATGGTGGACAAACGCTTTGTCTCTTTGGGGCTCTATCCTTTTCTTCACAGTTCAATAAAAATTTCTCAAATAGACTTGCCGTGAATGTTTCTTCCTTTTCAGGGTCCTCATGCCTGGTTAGCAGTAAAGAGACTTTGTCTGCCGCAGGGTTATCCTCCTTGCCCTTTGATGCACTGACCTTTGGGGTAGATTCAAGCGGTTTGGTTTTTATTTTTCTCTTGACCACACTACCGCCCTCGTTTGAGTCAGAGGACAGAAAGCCTGGCTCATCGTCTGTACCGCTTTTGGAAACCTGATGCGTCTTTGCAGCTGTGTCGGCTGATTTAGTTTCCATTAGGAAACCGAGTTTCTCCTGCACGCTCTCTCTCTTGCTCTGGCTGCTTTGTGCCCGTACTCCTTTCTTTTCCTGAATGAGATTCTTTATACCTTGCAGTTTGAGTCTGTGCTCACCACCCTGCTGGGTTTTACTTTTCTTTTGTTTTGCCTTCAGCTTTGCAGGGCTCTCTCCTGAGCAAGAAAAAGTATCCCCACACTTGAGTGATGCTGTTGCTGCTTTCTCAGGAGAACCAAGCTCCAGTACATCAGTGACTGGTTCATCTGCCAACACGTCAGTCAGTTCAGTAGAAACCTCTCCTTGCTCATCCTGAGAGGACTCTGCAGAATACAGATCTGTGACCAGCTGCGACTTTGTTGCTTGGCTGGTTTCATGCTCTTTCAAGGCCCTCTGCTTTTTTTTCCCCTCATTTGGGTGCTTTTTAAGCTTTCCACTTTCTTTTGGATCATCCTTCTTCTGCCTCTTTGTGACCTTTGGTTCTTCCTCTGATTCCAACACTCTTTTTTTGGCTTTAGAATTATTCTCACTGACAGGAACAGGAGTCGAGGGCTCACTGTCTACATCCTCTGATTGGGTCCTCTCTGGATCATTTACTTTCTCAGGCTTAGACTTCTTGTTTTTCTTCTTCTTCAGGCTCTCTAGTAAAGGATCAGGCCCCTTGATTTTGTTCTTCTTTTTCTTCTTTCGTCGTTCTTCTTTTTCCTCTATTGGGCTGTCGCTGTCTGAATCGGTAAACATGTCGTTTTTTCCTGGCAGCTTCTGGAAAAAAGTTTTAATGAAAAACTAAATATATATAACAATAATAATAGTAGCAATAAAAAAAAAGAAAAAAAAGATTTGTTTGTGTGTGTGTGTGTGTGTGTGTATATATATATATATATATATTAGTGGTTTGCAGAAGTATTCACCCCCCTGCAGAGTTTTCACATTTTGTTGGCATCTGAGCATACTCCACAACGCTTTCAAATTAGACTACATGTAGAATCTACATAAACTACTCCACATTGATAAAGTTAAAAAATGCATATAGAACATAAGTAAGATTTACAGAGAAAAACAGATTGATCTCAGTTGCTTTGCTACTGCAGCCCTAAATCAGCCCAGGTGCAACTGATTTGTTTGAAAGGTCACAAAATTAGTGAAATGGTTTCAGCCTGTGTGTACTCAAGGTGGTTTAACTTGTAGATAATTTCCCTCAGGTATATAAAGACTTTCAAGCTGCAACTCACATAGTGATCCAACAAAGCAACCATGAAGACCAAGGAGCATTTGAAACAATCAGGGATAAAGTGGTAGAGAGGCACAGAGCAGGAGAAGGGGACAAGAATATTTCAAAAGGTGCTGATTATCCCTCTCTGCACAGTGAAGTCCATCATTAAGAAGTGGAACATGCATCATACCATCCAGATCCTGCCCAGATCAGGTCGCCCTCCCAAACTGAGCAGCCGGGCAAGCAGGAAACTGGTTCAGGATGTCACTCTGAAGCCAACAATGACCTTGAGAGATCTGCAAAGTTCTGTGTCCGAGATGGGAGTCACTGTTTATACATAAACAATAAACAGGTCCCTACACAAAGCTGGCCTGTGTGGACGGGTGCCAAGAAAGAAGCCATTACTCAAAAAGCCTCAAATTAAAGCACATATGGAGTTTGCAAAAAATGCATGCAGATGATACTGCAGACATGTGAAAAAGGGTTTTGTGGTCAGACGAGACAAAAATTGAGCTTTTCGGTTTAAACTCCAAGTGTTACGTCTGGCGCAAGCCCAACACTGCACATCACCCAGTCAGCACCATCCCAGCTGTCAAGCATGGTGGTGGCAGCATCATGTTATGGGGATGCTTTTCTTCAGCAGGGACTGAAGTTTGTCAGGATAGTGTTGAAAATGGACGGTGCAAAGTACAGGCGAAGTACTTGTCAGCCAGTACTCTGAAACTGGGAAGGAAATTCACATTTCAGCAGGACAATGACCCGAAGCACAAAGCCAAAGCCACACTGTGGTTGAACAAGAAGAGAATTAATGTTCTTGAGTGGCCCAGTCAAAGTCCTGACTTGAATCCAATCGAAAATTTATGACAAGATCATTTCATTTCTTTATTTTTGTTGCGGGACTGTTTGTTTTTTGTTTTTGTTTTGTTTTTCTACTTTGTTTTAGCAGTGAAGGTTTTGCCATTTTATTTACTTTTGGTTTTCTCTATACTCTGGACTTTTCTATTTTTATTTGCAGTAATAGTTATTTTAACCAATAAATGTTTGCAGTCATCCTTTTTTTTTCTATAGTGTATTTCTTGTGATCCCGCGTCCTTGATGCACTGTTGTTTCGTCCTTCCCCCTTTATCGGTAAATTGTTTATATTTAATTCAGGGAGGTAATCTCTTCGTAGTGATTAGCTATGTGCTAAGGGCAACTCATTACAGTCCATTGACGATCCCCAACAAACTTATCAAAACTGGAGCAATTTTCCTGTGAAGAATGGGCAAAAACGTCACCATACTACTGTACAAAGCTAGTAGAGACCTATCCAAAAAGACTCATAGCAGTAATTCCTGCAAAAGGTGCTTCTACAAAGTACTGACTTAAGGGGCTGAATACTTATGCAACCAGTAAATTTAATTTTGTTTGCAAGTTTCACTAGCATTTAACTTCCTCCTCATATAACAATGTTCAGTTTAACTACTACAGCTTTGAATAAAAAAAAGTTTGTTTGAAAAACTGTGCATACATTATTTGTAATTCAACAAAATGTGACATTATTGGTAGGGGGTGAATACTTCTGCAAACCACTGAGTTACAGGAAAATAATTCCATCTAGTGTTTCTGTGACGTCATAAACTACGAGACCGTTCGATTAAGTGCCTAAATGGTTGAATTGTTGAAGTCAACGGGGTAAATAGTACAACTGGAAGTGCTTGTGTGTGGCCTTTAAAAGAAACCTCTAACTGGAGCCTGGGGGACTTCCAGGAAGGGAGAGAGAGTGAGAGGAGAGTTTGGCCACGGTCCTGAGTTCCAGCTTTAGTTTTTTGCTGACCTAAATCTACATGACCTTTTATTACAAATATTCTCAGCAGAAACCATTTCAAAATGCTGACAAAATTGCAGTCACTTTCAAGACGTGTTGATTACACTATTTCCATTTAGAAAACCATGAGTTGCAGTTCTACTAATTTTAATTAAACGATAATGCATCGATGGCGCTATGGTTTGGTAGTTGACCGTGACTGGAGTTCTGCGTCCTGAGCTGAAGGCGAGGGTTTTAACGAAGACAAGGTCAACTACCACACAGTAGTACCTTTTATCGACAGGCACTTTAAGTTTTCAATGTCTATTAATACATTATTTTTAGAGCCCTGTGTTTTTCGCAAATACGAAATAACACAAAATGTAACATATAAAAACTAATAACACAAAAAATCATTATAAAACAGTGGCATTTTTATTATACCTGTAATCGTAGTTATCAAGGCTCAGCCATTACCATGGACACGGTCTGAAGGCAAACTGAAGCTCTGACTGGCACTTGCGTACATGTATCATTTGAAGCAAGTCGTTTGTGAATTCAAATTGTGATGGAAGAGAAGAGACGTTTGTTTCTAAAATGTTTGCATTAGTATGCTAATTCTTTGTTTTACTTCAAGTGGTGCAAACTTTGCACTGGAGCAAATGTTGTTTTGGTTTTGAATGATTTTGAATGAATGAATCTGTTTTGTTTAGTGTTTAAATACTGAGAAACCCAGAGTTTGTTGTATACTGCTTCAGTGCAATGGGATTGAAATACAAATACTATATATATATATATATATATATATATATATATATACACACACACACACACACACACACACACACACACACACACACACTTTGGCAGTTGATTAAAAATACAGGGGGGGCTGAATGTTACCGTTACTGCCGCTAATGAGAAATTATTTGAACTAATTTTTTTTCTGTGCGAGGTGTTTGTCAAAAAGTTTTAAAAAAATCAGATAATGTTTCATAAAATGCATGTATGTAGTAAAAACATGATGTATACTACACTATTATTGATATAAGTCCCACATCTATTTGAGTTGTTTTATTAATGTGTATCTGTAATATGTGAAAAATAAAATGAAAATTTAAAAAATAATTTCACGGGGCTCTAATTATTTTATTCCTTCTACATTGTGTCCAGTTGTATGTAATAACACTATTCAGCATATTTTTTCGCAGCTTAAGCAAATGGCATGTGTGTAATATGTCCTTTTCTCTTGGCTGCACAAGTCTGGTCCGATTTTTCACTTTCATCCGCAGTGCGAGAAATGAGAGATTGGCATGAGCACGTTTCAAAAGATGCGTGTTGAAGCTGGAAGGGGGGTTGCAAGGGGTGAGCTGAGGAAACACATAATGATTGAGCAAACAAAACTGGGGAGAAAAACCGGGGTAAAAAATTGTCGACGACTAAATAAAAAAAATCTTAAAAAACACATTTTGTTTTTGGTTTATTTTCATTTTTCGGCTAGACACCAGGACGTCTCCCAGCTTCCACAGCTACAGTTCCACACTCAGATGATTACAGTTCTTTTAACTTGTTTTATGATTATTCAGTTAAGCATCATTCAGTATGTTCACATGACAAAGCGTTTCAGAAAACTGATTTTCTTAAAATGTCACTTTTCTGTGTTTGCATGATTAATAATAGAAAATAGAGTTCAACTGTATACGTGGATTGAAGTTTTCAGAAAACGCAGGATATTTTCGCATGCAAAGTACTGTAGCCTAAGTAGGATTTGAAGACAGGAAGTTTCTGCAATACAACGGAGACCAACCCAATATAGTGCTTTATAGAAGTGTCATGTCTTAAATTCAAAGATTACTTTCCTATACCTCTATTCAGATTCCCCACAATGTGCAATCAGCCTTTCCAACAGCACATCCTGTTCTATATTACCAGTTTCTTTTTCAGACATTATTTTAAATTATCACATCATATTAAAGCTGGAAAACATTTGCTGCTTCACTATGGGCTATTAACAAATACATACAAACTTTAACAAATGTATTAATTTATCTTTAACTAGACAAATGGATGCATGCAGACTGACTGCAGAGTATTATTTTTTTCTCTGTTTTCTAAAACCACGTGCAGGAATGAAGGTCAAAGTTTGCACATGTGCGGTATGCCATCGGAATCAGTTTTCTGAAAAGTGTGTTTACATGACATACACTTTGTTAGTTGTCGGAATTTAACTGGAGCTTTCTAGGTGCTGTTTTCCGAAAACTGACTTTCGGAATATTCTGATACATTTTCTGAAAACTGTGTTTACATGACTTTTGATTTCAGAATTAGTTTTCCGAAAAATATTGGAATTCTTATGCTCATTTAAACGCACCGATTGTCAGCAAGTATGCAATTTTATAGATAATTTTTATAGATAAACATTTACAAAGAGTTTTTACAGTCTTTATGTGGGTTTTCATAGGGGAATTTTATGGGTGATGTGCTCCTTCATCACACACTGGAAATGTCAATAACTGAAGCCCTCATTGCAAAGTCTCACTTTTTTTATGAAACCAAGAAAAATGTGTTGAAGTCTGACAAGCTCTGACTGAAAGAGATGTTAACAGATTCCTAGCCACAAACACAGATCAGATGGGTTTTATTCTTCGATATATGACACTTCAGTTATACTCCTAAGGGGATTGGCTGGATTAGGCAGGCAGTGTACTGGGGAGAAAACAGTTTTGTTACAAGAAAAGTCATTGCTTACTTGATTGTCCCTCTTTGCAACCTTCGCTTTGTTTTCTGCTAGTTTCCGCTGGTATGCAAGCAGCACCTCCTTACAGCTCTCCAGGTGAGCCTCTGGTTCCCAGGTATCATCTTCCGATGTGTATCCCTTCCACCGGACTCTGTATGTGATTTCCCCCTGCAACCAAACAATAATGTTGTGTCACACATGCATTAGGATTCCTGTTCATATTGTAAGCAAGGCCACCACAGATCACCAACATTAACAGCTGCCTGTACAATTGCCAACTCATTACCAACTCTAAAGCTTGTGGTGGGAATATAAAACCAGTAGAGATCAATCTCAGCATCATTTCACAAATCAATACAGTTAGCATTAAATTCTACAAACAATTTGAAATTTAGCTTTACCATTTTTTTTTATTTAAATGTATAAAAAAGTTATGTTTAGATCCTTTTGTTAAAACAGCTTCAGACCACACCACATATTGACATACAATATTGACGTTGTTTTCTATTTTATATCCTGTATGGTCAATATAATAATTATATGAAATGTAAATAAGTTACAATGATCTATGCATACCAATTGCACTTATAGTACAACAGTGTTTGATCCTTTAAATAAAAAAAAAAAAAAAAAAAACAGATTACCCTATTCTGTATAGAATAATATTTAATATTTAACTGGTCTGGAATTGGGGAGTATCCTTATGAACTAATGAACTAATGAATCCTCTAATGAACCTTTCAGCTAATATTGGCACAAGAAGCCAATAAGCAAATCCTGTGATTTACAGTTTATCAGACCTACTTGATTTTTTATACTATATTTTAATTTATAAAGAATTAGAATTTTTTTTAAATATTAGTTTTAAAAAGACAAGTTTGAAACGGTGCAGTTATGGTCAAACACTATGTTCAAGCGCCAGCTCTTAAAGCAATCATATTCAGTTTCACCCTTAAAAAAATGTAAACAGCCCACATCCAGTGGTTTTACTGGTCTGCACCAATTGGATTCTCCGACACTATTTTTCTAGATCAGTGTTCTTCAATTGGCAGCCCACAGGCCGGATTGGGAGAGCCTTCCTTCTGGCCCTTCGAGCGTCAGCGGTCCTTCATTATAAAAGCTTAAATTGCTGATAAGCAAGATTGTAAGTTTGCCGTATCTACAGGGCATTTGTGCCCCCTAACAAGTATTTTTTTTTGGCAACCTAATACAGGAACAAATCCACGGGTTGGCTGAGCTATCGTTATGATTTCATTTCGGCATGCATCACAAATCTCCGCTCATTTAGCTTGGTGTCCGTGCCTCATTGGTTTAGCAACGAGAGAAGGCTTTAGTAGTGCGATATGAAAACTGTGGTATGGAGCAGTATTTTCCTTAGTGCGGAGATACTATCTGAATATTTTTACAAACACTGTTGCACATTAATTCAAAGGCAAAAATTCACGTATGTGTAAAATGGCAAGTGATGTGTGGGATTAACATAAAAAACAAGATCAACAAAGTGATGCTTCAGATTTGGCAAGTGAATCAGAACCAGGGATACAGATGCAGGTACTGTACATCACTCAAAAATGCTTCAAACTTTCCAGACACCGGCTAAACTTGCAAAGTAAATATTACATAGAGGGCTGATTGCAGCGTACCAGTGACTTAGTCCGCATCAAGTGGACTAAAATGCGGTCTAGCAAATCCTCCAGATCGCTACTAAGTTAGTCCTGACTGCAGCGAACTAAACAGCTAATCCTGAAAATTGGTTTAGCTTAACTGAACAAGTGGATCAAGTTATACCGATAATGAGGACTAACCCATAATAAGCCATTACAAATACAGATGGAAATGCACAATTTAAAGTGTAAAGACAAACTCGGACATTTACGTATACATTGTCAGCATTTAATTTAAAAAAAAAAAAAAAAAAAAAAGGATACTGAATATATTGAACTGACAAAAAAAGTCACAATTATGAAAAGGTATGAAAAAAGTGAATTTTTGAAAAGTTTAATTTAAATTTGACAGTTTTCACTTGCGTGCACAGCTTAAAAAAAACAAACAAAAAAAAAACACAAGTAAACCCCAGTAATGCTACTACTTTATGAAAATGTGTCATTTGTCACTGTGTTTATTGCAAAGAAACTACAATGGCAGGGATAAAGAAAAAAGCGATGTCTACTTTTGTACTGTTTCTGCCTGAAATACCCACGTGAAAGTGTATAATTTTAAGTTTGACATCCCCTGCTTTATAGTTAATTCAGTGGAGCAAAGTAAAGCCTTCACAATCTATTCTGGAATACTACAGTTGTACATATCATTTTAGGATAAATAGTATTTGGAAATCTCTTTAATTTTGCTAGATTTAGATGGGAATTGTGCAGGGAATGGGAATTAGATGGGAATTGGAACAGGAAAATGAAAGTAGTTTTTGTATTCATTTAAATTTAAATACGTTAGCAATGTACTTTAGCTTAGGTGTTGTATTAAGTTTATTAAATCTGTTTGATTCACCATTATGTTTGACTTGTTGGTTGTTTTTTTTGTTTGTTTGTTTTTTAAATCTTGCAACACCAGATTTTTGTCTCCAGTTTAATATAGAAAGGCTTCGGAAGTTGAGAGGGGCTGCTGTATGTTTTTAAATGAGAAACAGTTTGGTTATAGAAATACATGAAAAACTTAAGTGCACGTCTATAATTTCTGTATTTTTCATATGATAAACCAAGTATTTTTAGGAAAAATTAGCAATGCGGCCACCAGTAAGTGTTCAGGCACACGAAATTGGTCGAAGAAACTGAGCCAGTCAAATATCTTTTATTTTGGCTTTAAAAAAAACCTGTTTGATAAGAGCAAGAAAAGCACCTACGGCCCGCCTCTCAAAGATGGCACGGTGGATATGCACGGAAGTTTATTTTCTCTCTGTTCACTGTCATGTTAGGTATTTAATATAGAAACTTTTCATTTACACTAACACATTGGAGTAGAAAATGAATATTTAGACACAGTGCTACACTTCTAATCAGGTGCTTAAAAAGATGCAACATAAATAAAGCGATCAATAATTGACGTGCTTTCGTTAACCAATGCTTGCTGCGCAGTAATCTTCAGAAAATGTTCTAGTTTTAATAAAATGAAAATTAATAAAATGTTGTTTTTTGTTTGCAAGGTGTTGTTTGAACAGTCAGTAAGATATCTGGAACATATACTTTCTTTCTATTTTTTATTATTAAATGGTGATCAGACATGGTATCATTGTTAGTACGTTACTTCTGAGACATATGAGTTGACTGGTGCAGGTGTAATGTTGCAACGTTCTGTTACTGTATGTAAAGTGTGATTGGACAGCCAGATTTTCATGACATTTTAAAAAACCCTCCGCTGGTACGCACATCGTGAGCGTCCTGAAGGTGTGGACATTGCCTTACCTGACCCGCCAGAGAATGGAATTTGCTACCACTGTTCTAGGCAGTGTCCCAATCCACTTGGCACACATCTACAGTTACAAAAGTGCTGTATGCTCCTTACTGTCTGTATGCGGGCCAACCAAATGATTACTGTAAACTAACTGGTCAAATCGATAAACGCAGTCACTTGACTACACCTTTGTTTACGTTTTTGGCTGTTTGTCTCGTTTTAAAAACAGGTGCAAGTTATTGTGTGGTTTTAAAGGAAGTAACAGTACCGTATAGAATTTAAAATGTTTGTTTTCCTAATCAATATTCAATGTTGTTTGAATTTGTTGGGTGTTTACGTACTTGACGCAAATAAGATAATAAAAACCCTAGTCGCAATGCAGTCTCCCTCCCTCCCTTCAGTCAGTCAAAGGAAAAGTGTGCTGGACAGCCTCTGCAGGTTTACATTATACAAAAACATAGCCGGCAGTACCCCGGGCCTTCACCATTGACGCGTGTTGTATTCGGGGCACACTAAACAGCATCCATTTGAAAGCACTCCGCCTCGCCAGTACGTCTCTCTCACCTTTTCTATTTTCATGTCGATGATCTGTTCCACCTCGAACACATTCTCTGCTTCGTCCAGCTCGCTGTCCCCGGGCTCCATCTCTGCTTCAGCGAAACCCCCCGCTAGTGCAATCGACTCCGCCATCTTTGTTGATGTTTTTTTACAAGAAGTGTGCTTTCCTGTGCACGGGACCAGCTGAGCAAGCGCGGAACACAAGTCTCAGGGGCGTGCGGGCGAGTCTGTCTGTGGGAGTGGGAGTGGGAGTGGGGTTGGTCGGGTGCATAAGACAAGCTATACAAAAGTAAATATTTCATACAAGTCTATCTGCGGACACGTTTCTCTTGAAGCTGCGTGTGATGTCAAACAGAAAACAGCGAGCAGCCGGCGCTGAAGCAAGCTCTTGCGTTCTTGTACCTGAGATTGCTGCGCCGGCTGCTTGTGGCTGCTGTCTGTCTGACGTCACACGCAGCTTCTAAAGAAACGCCGTCTCCAAACCTTACAGCGTATCACAGTGAAGCGCGTTCCCTAGTAACACTTATTACATTTCAGTGATGACATTTAAGTTATGACTTTATGTCTATGACATTGTTATTTATTGATTTGATTTGATTTCTTTAAAAACGATTGCCATGACAACACACTCATTTACTTATTTATGTAGTACTTATTTTAAGGTAATAAATAAAATTGTCCTGCGATTATTTTAAAAATCATTATTATTATACACCTCTTTACATAATGTGCGTGTGTCTGCGTGTGTATGTGTGGACCAGGCTTATTCAGTTCCTATATATTACCTTTTAAATCTGTATATTTATAATTGTGATGCCCTTTGTCATAAGCTTTTTTTTTCTTCGTCATTCTGGATACTGCTTCACCCTGTTGGACCACGTGCATTGAAGCTGTTCTTTGATACTGTTCTCTCAATGCCCTAGTCGACGCGCGTCAAACCGCAAAAAATAGGATTCAATCCTATTTATTTTGCGCCGCTCCGTGCTGCCGGGGTGCTGCTCCTGCGTCGTCTGTCGAGTCGGATGTGGTGTGAAAGATACTTATCAAAACTATAGGTTCTATTCATTTTGACGCATCACGTCTGGTGGGTATCATCCTTTAGTGTGATCATTAACCCGGGTTGTGAAATCTGCTAAGTAACTCGCTGTTGGCTATTATTGTTTAATTAAAGTACCTTGCAACAACTGGGACTACATTCAAGTACTCATTAAATATTCTTATATTTTGAACAGGTGTTGTAAACTGGAATGATCTTAACGTTACAGAGTAGATGTTAAAATTTCATGCTGATTTGAACTGGGCTCTCGCCAAGATACGCACCAACTAAGACGTAGCTTTACTATAAACTAATGTGATCCATCTGCATCTCCATCCATTTGCGTTGCTTTCCATCTGATGATGTAGATATCCTTTAGTCTGGTGTTGATTGCTGAAGTGTAATGCTGGCTCCAGGGATCAGCTTATTTTGCCTCCCCAGCGCATCAGCACACACAACAGCTGCGATGCTGGCTCCGGGGATCAACCCAGTACAGTCTCCCCAGCGCATCAGCATGACAACCATCTGGATAGAGCTAAGTAGTGTATATATCTGGGGTCTTCAAGGGGGCACCTTACATCCTCGGTGTTTCGTCGACTAGCCCACAACACCTCAAGAGGGCTCGACAGTGATTATAGCATCCCAGCATTACCCCCCTCTGTCCCCCATTCAACTCAGCCCAGCTTACTTACCCATGCATCAGCGTTGCTTTCTTTCTATTGTGCTTGATATCCCCAGCCAAACTCTAAACCATCAGAATTGCTTCTGCAAATATTTTAATGATGGGGCAGAAGCTCTATAACAGGGCAAGACATGTCTTCAGAATACAATCCTTTTGTGAAACACATTGCGGGCCGGCACATATATATATATATATATATATATATATATATATATATATATATATATATATATATATATATATATATATATATATACGGCACTACTATATGCACTACTATATACGTGATGATTGTTATGTAATTTCAAGATAGGGAATTATCATGTAATTACGGCACTATGTAAGATTTGCCAAATTGATAATTTCTAATCACGTGATCATTCTTAACACATGGTACTGCAACGCTGGGTCGCATGGAAGCTTTCTCTATATTCAGAAGGACTGTGCGGTCTTTCATTTCCATGTACTAGTGACACCGTCTTAAAATTCAATTTCTGCAAGTGTGTCATACGAATGATACTTGTTTCTTGTTGTTTTGATACTCTTAGCAAATTAATGGTACAATTAATGGTATATATATATATATATATATATATATATATATATATATATATATATATATATATATATATATATATATATATATACACACACACACAACACAAACAGCATTTATTTAATTTAACAACAGGTTTATAGATTAGCATAAACATTATCCATGGACAAATGTGATCGTAAAGTTCAGTTTTTCCAAAGCTGGTAAAGGATTTACCCATGAGTAAGGGCACTACATGTGCTTATTAGAGTTACTATATCGTACTTACAGCTTATCTACTCAGACAACATGTTTGTAAAAATTCCTCATAAATGATCCCTATCATGTAATTATGTAAGGCAGCAATGCGCTTCTGTCGAATACCATTTCAGTGCAGTATATTTTTTTTACGTCTTCGCATCTGGTTCTCTTTCCACCTCTTCACTCTCGTCACCAGAGCAACATACTTTTTCTCCCCTATTCTACATCACGCACTCCTTCAAGATTGGTGCAGCCTCTTCAGCAGCCAGAGCCCGCATCAGCCATCACCTGATCAAGACCATGGGGCTCTGGTCTTCTTCCGCAGTCAACTCCTGCATCCGATTGTTGCCATCCGATATTACTGCAGCACACTAGTCTATAGCTAGTACATAGCTATATATACTTCCTTCTTTATCCTCCTGGGTTGTGGCCCTCTTACTCTTAGTGCTTGAGTCTCATAACTAACAATTATTTGTGTTCTTTCAGTTTCTCTTTTCTTCCTTACGTAAAAGCTTCGTGTGATCCGTTCTGTCCTCTGAGGGTCGAACCCATTCGCTAACTGGGACCCAGTCGTGAGGACAAGCCTATAAAGACTGTCCGAGAAGTCAGAGGACTCTGTCTTTTCAAGGGCCCGGAGGCCATTAGGGCTAGCTTCGACTCCATAGGGAAGGCTCTATCGGTTGGAGTCTGGCCCATCCTTTTCTCTCTCCCTTGTCTAGAGACCGTCTCCAATCCTAAATTGCAAAAACCACTCCCTTCCTCTTGCAGCCCTGGCTCTCGCCCCGTGAACTCTGATATACTCCAGGTATACATTAAATTTAAAGAGCGCAAAAGTGGTCAAAATAAAAAGGTGCAATACCAATGGGTAGTTGTGGCAGAAATACAATGAATCTTGGTTGTAAATCTCACTTCCCACCTGTGAGGGCACTAAACAGCATGGACAGAGTTCTTTGGACACGCTGGTCTGACGGTTCTTTTCCTGGGTCGGGAATTCGGTCAGTCTGGAAGAAGGCGAGACTCCGTTGCAAGAACATACTGACCCAGAAGGGAAACAATGTAGCAGCCGCAGATTGTAAAGGCAGCTGCATTCGTTTACCAAGGGGTCATGCATGACAGCATATAAGGGGGATGGAGAATCGTAATCTGTTCCTTCACTTTGGTTTGTAGTAAGAACCGAGAAGGACAGTAAAAGCAAATAAACTGCTGAAATCGTGAGTGTTGTGTTTTTGTTTGTTTGTAATTGTCTTGTCTTGTCTTGTATGTTACCAGACAGCTAGGGGCCAGCACGAAACCGAACAAAACTGCACCTTTGTCACAAATATAAACCTGAATCACCCACCACGAGCACTATTATTGTGGGACGGGTATATTTGTTTATTATTTGGGTCTGTTCTTGTTATATACCCTGTGCTGTTCACATTGGTGTGTACTGCCGGGGAACTATTGTTTGGTCTCCAGACCTAGAAATACAATAAAAACATTTCTAAAACTGGATTACAATGATCTTTGTCTGCTTCTTTCATGCACTGAATCACCCCTGCACCATATACAAGTATAGTATAATTCTAATTTAGTTAAAATCTATCTCTATAAAATAGGAGGCAGCTCTATTCCATATTTCAGTGAATTCTGAATCCTTATCTAAAAAAGCATAGGTTATTCTTTCCAAGTTAATAACATCTAGTACAGAATTCCTCCAAAGTGCCTCAATGGGGGGGTTCACTATCCTTCCAAGAAGTTAATATATTTTCTTTCGCTATGAGGAGTAAGTAGTAGTAAAGATTGCAGCAGAAGGGTTGTAGAGGATATGCAATTGTAAACTGATAGTAATATGTCTAAAAATTGCAGTCCAATAATCATTAAGTTTACAACAACTCCATAACATATGTAAATGAATTCCTTTTCAAGAGTCACATCTCCAGCACATGTCATCCTGTTTCAAACCGCATTTTAATAATCTGACAGGAGTATAATGAATTCTATTTGCAATGTTGTATTGAACTGATCTCAATTTGGCATTGGGTGAAGAAAACGTTCTATTCTTATTGATCCTATAGGATAACAATTCCATTTTGTGTTGAGTTAAACCGGTCTCCACTTCAATGTCCTGAAGAAACGTAGATCTAGTTTACTCTTATTCCTATCTCCCATTTGGACTTTAAGTAAACCTATCGCCCATTTGCATTATTATATGACAAATGATCTTTAATTATTTTGTAAAACTTGGATACAAAGTCTTGTGAATTCAATGGATTTAATAAAAGCACCTCTAGTATATATATATATATATATATATATACTATATTATATATATATTTATATATATATATATATCTAAATATATGGTACTACCATTTAAAAGTAAATTCCCCACTTGGGATATGGTATCTATACTTTAGCAATCTCAAATAAATCACCAACCTTATTAATTTGTGCATTACTGGTGCATTAAGTGGAAGCATGCCAACCTGTATGCACCATCGGCATAACTGATATTTCGACGGTTTCTATTCTGCCCCTTAAGGACAATGGCAATTTACTTCAGGACTGTAATTTAACTAAAATCTTATCAATTAGTGGAGTCATATTAAATTTAACAGTTTTTTGATATTTTTGGAAATTTCAACCCCCAAATACCTTGCGCAGGCCATCTAAAGGGATAGTTTTGATATTCAGTACTAAAACAATTTTTCGACAGTGTAATAGCTTCTGATTTTAATCAATTTGCTTTAAATCCTGGAACATCACTGTACTGATTTATTATATCCATAAGGCATGGAAGAGAGGAACTGGGGTTCTTGAAAGTAATTAAAATGTCACCTGCATATAACGTTACTTTACTCGTCACATCTTTACAACCAATTCCCTGGATACCTTCTGTCTGACAAATTAATTCTGCTAAAGGTTCGATTGCTATATTAAATAAAAGAGGTGAAATGGGACAGCCCTGTGTAGTTCCTCTGTGTAGATTAAATGAGCTGGAGAAACATTGCCAGCATTGCCAGGTGGAGATTAATATAGCGTCTTTATCCAATGCACAAAATTATCTCCAAAATCCATCCTTACTAAAGTATTGTACAAAAACTTCCATTCTATTCTGTCAAAAGCTTTCTATGCATCAAGAGATACAGCCATTGCATGATCATGATTGTCCCAGTTCAGTAATGTGAAGGTCATTAGTTGTCTAACATTATCTGATGAAAATCTATGTATGATAAAGCCTTTTTGGTCGTGGTGGATAATTTTACCAGTAACTTTTTGAAATCTAGTAGCTAAAATTTTTGATAGAATTTTTTTATCTGTTTGGAGGAGCGAAATAGTTGTTACATTGTGAAGGGTCTTTATCTTGTTTTAAGAAGATACTTACATAGCCGAGATGTGTGCTGTTCAACTTGCAGACTGTGCTGGCAGGTTAGTAAAGGGAACTACTGTGTACCCCTATCTTACAGCTGAAGTTGGTTTCAAGTGTTTGTAGAATTCGTTGTATCACAGATACAAAACCAATCTAATTTTCTGCTTCATTTATCATATTCTGAACATATCATCTTCTCTCTAAGTTCAGCTGGTACACCAGAGAGTAACCATTAACCTGTGCCAAGTGGATGAAAGAAATACCACATGGGTTGTGTGATATTTCTTACTAATGTATCTTTTTATGCATGTGCTGAAGTTGGAGAGAAAATGTTTAAGAGTTGCATTGAGGCTACAGAGTGTAATGACTGAAACATAAAATGATGGTACAAAGTGAAAGGTTCATTCACTGTTCCTTGAGAGTCCGAGACTGATGACTAATATGCTTATTGGCAGTAACAGTTAGGTTTGTGGCATTGCAGTGCAAGTTTGTTTTAATAAAACTTGGAATAAGTCAAGCAGAAAAAAAAATTGTCTAGTGCCTTGTGGCAAAGTGCCTGCCCCTGTGTCTATTATATGTTGTGTGTTAATGTTGGTGTATAGTCATTGGTACACGGGATATAAACGGATCTGTGTAACACAAGTGTTTAAAACGTATATTTGTATTTAGGCACGAGGATTGAACAGCAGCAAGTAAAATGTAATATGCGAGCACATGGAATTGCACTTTATTAATTCACCTGCAGTTGTACCGCGACTCCAACTGAATGATTGATTAGCAATTGAGTCTCGGTACAGCTGCATAAAAGCTACATGTTTTCACCCACTCGGAGTTGGGTGTTCGGTAAGTGGAGAACGGGATTGGAGACGGAGGTAATAAATAATAAAATAATAACGTAAAGTTAAAATATCTGCTCACCGTGTTTTGTGTATTTCCTGTTTCTGGTCTGACGTCACCCACTGCAGCCGTCTTTGTGACACATGGTTGTCAGAACCGGGATTACCAGCGCCTCCTAGACGCAGACCAGAGCAGGAACTGCAATCTGTTGTTTAAAAAAAAATTAAAAAATGTCAGAAGACGCTGTCAGGCTGAGGGGCTGGATCCAGGACAATGCTGGGCTGGAGGCCCAGTCCATGCTCATAGCCATCCGGGTCCTGGGAGGGGTATGAGAGGGAACACACCCCAAACTCCCTGGAGGAAGGTGTGGAGTTGGTCCTCTGCTACCTGGAGGCTGCTATAAACAGAACAGCAGCCCAGGTAGCAGAGTCTCCAGCACCCAGGCAGGGGACCGTGAGAGTCCAGAGCCCAGACGGGGGGACCGCGGGGATCCAAAGCCCGAGAGGGAGCTGTTCCCATCTCCACCAGCAAAGGGTGAGTGCCTGCTGGTATCACTTCCCCTACTGTCACCACCTGGAGGAGAGGAGCAGGTGCTTCCTCTGCCTCCATCACCTTCCTCTGAAAGTGAGGGAGAGCCGCACCAGTCCCCTGTAATAAGAGTAGACTACACGCCTCTCCCACCTCCGCCGCCAGGAGAGTACACGCCGCTCCCACCTCCGCCGCCAGGAGACTACATGCCTCCGCCACTTCCATCAGCAGGAGCAGAGCAGAAGGAGCTGTCTCTGCCTCATCCACCGGCAGGAGCAGAGCAGCAGGAGCTGCCTCTGCCTCCTCCACCAGCAGAGGGTGAACGCCTGCTGGGTCCCTGTCCACCAGCATAGGGTGAATGCCTGCTGGGTCCCTGTCCACCAACAGAGGGTGAATGCCTGCTGGGTCCCTGTCTACCAGCAGAGGGTAAATGCCTGCTGGGTCCAAGTCTACCAGCAGAGGGTAAGTGCCTGCTGGGTTCCTGTCCACCAGCAGATGAAGAATACCCACTGGTATCACTTCCCCCACCAGCAGAGGATGAATGCCTGCTGGTATCACTTCCCCCCACCAGCAGAGGATGAATGCCTGCTGGTATCACTTCCCCCACCATCACGAGGAGAGGAGCTGGAGCTGCCTCTGCCTCCATCACCATCAGGGGGAGAGGAGAAGGAGCTGCCTCTCCTTTCACCAGAAGACAGACCAGGACTAGATGTTGGCGGTCCTCAGCAGACCTTGCATTTTACCTTTTCTAAGGTTTGGAGAAATGATTTCTAATCATTGGTTCAGAAGAGAATTTAGGGCTGTCATGATGCATAGGTTTTCTGGTGAAATTCGCCTTAATTGAAAATTCTGACAGTATCAGAATGTGTTTGAGGTTTAGCACTGTAAGCCACCAGCTTCAACAAATCAATTCTATTTTGAAAGGAAAATACTGATATTTTAACAAAAGTCTTTATCTTTCCCTTTTCCAGGACCAGGCTGCAATCCACAAACCACACAGCTGAGGGAAAGATTGGTGGAGATGGAAACGGAAATCGAGAGATTTAGAACACAGAATGCAGCTCTAGCAAATCTATGCCAAGAAAAAGACTTGGAAAGCCTGAGGTACACAATGTAGTGCCAAATTCACAAAGCTTGTACCCTATTATTTGAATATTTAGGTTTGTTTAATGGATTACTGTTTTATATAAATGAAACATGTCTAGGCTATCAGATTTTAGTTATTCCTTTTAAAATAGTTAAAGCTTTGTGATTTAGGGTCCTATAATGGATAATTAGACGTGACTTGAAGGAAGAAATATGCTATTAGATTTTTTTAACTCTAAGCTGTTTGCTGTTTTTACATCAATACGCTGTGGTGTTAGAATAAAACAATTTATATGTCAAAGTATATTTGATGGTTTGGAGGAGATTTTATTTTTTGCATGCATTTTTTTTCTCATATCTAATAAAAAAAAACAAATATTGTCATTACAGGAAGGAGATAGCTGACTTTGAAAAGAAAAAGGCAGAAGAGTTGGTACGACTGGAAGAATACAAAAAAGAGGAAATGAGAAAACTGCAAAAGGAACGCAACATTTTTGAGAAGCATTCTACTGCAGCTCGAGCAATCCCTGACAAAAAGGAACGACAGGAAATGCGGGTAAGGTTCCTTATTTATGTTTTTAGCCATTTGCCCGTGTAAAGGTGCTCCAGCAAATAGATTATACTTACTTGCAGTGGCAGTAGTTGCTAGAAGCTCTTTTACATTGGGTTGCTTTGTAGAGATACTATTAAACCAGTAAAATAATGGAAACCCTATACATTTGTCCAGTAGGCCTGTCCTCATCATCTTCATCTTTAGTTCTTGTGGTCTTTAATTTCTGGGTCTGACTATTATTCACACCATAAAGAGTTACTTGATATTTGTACTCCGTGTGTAAGTGTACATCATGCCGATTTAGCTTTATCTTGATAACCTCTCCAATTGTGATGTCACTTACGTTGAAAGTGATTTATTTTATTTTTTTTCTGATTGTTTGGTTAACATTTTATGAACTTGCATTGATTATAGACAAGAAGTGATTGCATGTCAAAGTGACTTCAGGAATCATGACCTGCATAGACTTAAGATTCTATTCTACATCCTGTGGCTGTGGAGAAACCCACCTCCAGAATCCTAAAGAGAGCACAAACCTAGCCGATCCCCTTTATCCTTTTGTAGGTTTTGACACAGAAAGCAGCAGAGCTGCAGGAGGAGCTTAAGCAGAAGGAAACCAGGTGGTCAAATACACATAACTGTCTCAAAAAGCAGGTGGAATCTCTGACCATGGGAAACAAATTGAAACAAGATCTGAAAACATGAAGCAAGCAGAAAACACAGTAGTCAATGTCAGGAGACTGAAGCCCATTGTAAGTTTCCCTGTAACAAACAAACATAGTTATAGGGCACAATACAAATGAGATACATGATTGAATTGCAGCTGCAGTTAATATAACTTGAAATGCTGTTCTTTCAGTGTCCTCCTAACTTAGTAAAAAGCAGCAATAGCCTGTCGGTTTCCTCGTTGACAACAGAAAGCCATAAAGAAAACAGCTCTTCAGTAAAAGGTACTGTGCTGTGATCCTGTTTATATGAGGTAGAAAGCAATATGTAACTGCAATAATGTCCACTATTATCGTGAATACTTTCACTCCTCTTGTGTGCCATTCATTTTTACTTACATTTGTAATTTCTATTTAAACTCAGTAGTTTGCTCCGAATTATATAGCTTACTGTATAATATTCAGAGTTAGGCACATTACTTATTACTTGTTTAGTTTCTTCAGAAAACGGTAACATAATGTCCTTACTTATTACTTAATAAAAAAAGTACCGCATTATATTGCTCGTCAAATTACAGTAATCCGTCGTATATCTGCCCTAATTGTTTATCCTCTATGATCAGCCTCTTCAGCAACATAAGCTGAACAGTGAAGTGAACAGTGAAGATTAGATCCTACCAAAGTTTTCGTACACTGTGTTTTCTGTGTGCTCCATTCTTTACCATTGCTGGTAGTGTCACATGAGCTGTTCAGTGCTACAATATGTAAGTAAACCCTGTTCACCTATGGGGCGTATCAACTTCAACCTCCATCTCGATCTCCTGCCTGTCAATCAGCAGCGAATGCACGCACCCACACGGCAGACGGCTACTCTGCCACAAGCCTACCCTGTATCTTTCTAAACAAGGGATTTAGCTCCCTAATAAGCTGAATCTCAAAACAGTAATTGTGTGACTATAGTCATTGTCATTGTTACAACTGTGTGTAATGGTATTTAAAATATGATTAATTTATCTGACTTTTTACATATCTGCCCTTACTCAAAAAAAGAAAAGATCACTAATTTAAGTGTACAACAGAGAAAAGGATTAGAAAAGACTAATCCATTTATTTTTTGCGGAAAGTAACTGGAATGTTATTACTCCCCTGTAACAGGGAGAGATCTGTACTGACTCTGCTGGCGTGTTCACGGGCTGCAGGAAGAGGGCGGCAGTCGCCCAACAACCGCCTGTGAGTCATGGCAGTGACACGGGGAGGTGGGAAAGTGGGTGTGTGGACTTTCCCCCTCTCTGAATGGCTGAGAGGCGGGTCTTGGGTGATTGTTGGTCCTATAAAATAACGCTCTGCTGTTTCCTCAGGTCTGCCCACTTAGACGCGCTAAGAGTGCGAAAGCTTTGATTCGGGACCGGGAATCAGCCGGGAGAGAAATAAAGATTCACAGAGAGAGAGAGAGAGCGGGGAATCCTTGGGCAGACCCCGGCGTATTGTGAAAGAGCAGGCTAGATAGCCGATAGAGTAGGACGGTGATCCGGGTCGTGCGGGTAGCGGCGACCGGGATAACACTGCCGAGTGCAGCACCTTTTATTTGTAGTTTTGTTACTGTTTTGTTTTCCCTTGTTCTTTTCACCTTCTGTTTTCATTATTATTTCTTTGAGCACCTGCGAGTGCACTTGCTGTTTGTGTGCCAGCTGTGGTATTTCCGTGGTGCTGTCTATCATCGTTGATAGGCAGCCCACGGTCAACAGTGCCCTCTGCCGGAGAAAAATAAGAACCGGTCTAAAATAAAACTGGGCACCTATGTGGTGTTTCCAAGTACACCTGTCTGTCTCCTGGTCAGTGAATTACCCACACCCCTTCCACATCCCCTTAAAAACCTAACTCGTTATATTACCTGTCATTGACAAAAGAAATATTAATACAATAATGCGTTACTTACCCCAACTCTGGTAATATTGTCCATTCTAATATGCAGAATAAGTCATTACCTGTGTAAAACTCTACTCTGTTTTTATAAAACCAAAGTTTATTGCAATTACTGTATTTCTTTCAATCTAAGATTCCCTCAAATTTAAAATACAGCACAAATTTCTAACCCTCAATTTGAGGAAAAAAATAAAACATTAAATGAAGATGCATTTACAAAGATACAACCATGATTATACATATAAGAAAATGATGGAGGCAGTTTGTGGCCGACTGCTGTCACGCTGATTAGTCATGCACTGCTTCTCTTTTCCAGTTGTGATTATTCATACCTGTTTTTCTCCCTTTTTGTGAACTGTGGTGTTGCTTGATATGTTGAAAAATCAGGATTCTGATCAGCATTTCCGATCTGTCCAAGCTGTTACTGTTGGAAAATGACTCTCCACTGACCGGGATAACCGCCAACTCATTCGAATGTCACTCAGCAACCGTAGGATGACATCAAGTGACCTACAAAAAGAATGGCAAACGGCAGCTGGGGTGAAGTGCACAGTGAGGACAGTTCGAAACAGGCTCCTAGGGGCAGGGCTGAAGTCGTGCAAAGCTAGAAAAAAGCACTTCATCAATGAGAAGCAAAGAAGAGCCAGGCTGAGGTTTGCAAAAGACCATAAGGATTGGACCGTAGAGGACTGGAATAAGGTCATCTTCTCGTCCAATTTTCAGCTTTGCCCAACACCTGGTCATCTAATGGTTAGACGGAGACCTGGAGAGGCCTACAAGCCACAGTGTCTCGCACCCACTGTGAAATGTGGTGATGATCTGGGGGTGCTTCAGCAAGGCTGGAATCGGGCAGATTTGTCTTTGTGAAGGACGCATGACTCAAGCCAAGCACAAGGTTGTCCTGGAAGAAAACTTGCTTCCTTCTGCTGTGACAATGTTCCCCAACTCTGAGGATTGGTTTTTCCGGCAGGACAATGCTCCATGCCACATAGCCAGGTCAATCAAAGTGTGGATAGAGGACCACCAGATCAAGACCCTGTCATGGCCAGCCCAATAGTCACCCAAATAAAGTAAAGACACATAAAGTCACTCAACATCAATACGAAAGACTGGTGGAGAACATGCCAAGACGCATGAAAGCTGTGCTTGAAAATCAGGGTTATTCCAGCAAATATTGATTTCTGAACTCTTCCTAAGTTAAAACATTAGTATTGTGTTGTTTACAAATGAATATGAACTTATTTTCTTTGCATTATTCGAGGTCTGACAACACTGCATCTTTTTTGTTATGTTGATCAGTTGTCATTTTCTGCAAATAAATGCTCTAAATGACAATATTTTTATTTGGAATTTGGGAGAAATGTTGTCAGTAGTTTATAGAATAAAACAAAAATGTTCATTTTACCCAAACACATACCTAGAAATAATAAAACCAGAGAAACTGATAATTTTGCAGTGGTCTCTTAATTTTTTTCCAGAGCTATATATATATATATATATATATAGATATATTAATATATATATATATATATAATATATATATATATTGCTGCCATCTACCAACAACACCAAGCTTGAACAAATTCATTAAGCAAGATTTTTTAAAAGTACAAAAACATGAAAGAAAAAAAGACAAATAGGGGTCTTAACATCAGCTTGCTGCATGACTTACTACATGACAAAGTTCCAGAGAGTCACAGCAGTATCTTCTCAGAAATGTGTTGAACTTGTATGGACTAATACACTGGATGCTAACAAGAAGAATAAAAAAATATATATATAACCACATTTTACTGGTGAGAGCCTGCACTGTCACTGGAATTTGGATTTATGTATTATTATTATGAAGAAGAAGAAGAAGAAGAAGAAGAAGAAGAAGAAGAAAAATATGTAGTGGGGAAATAAGGTCGAGTGTGGTATCCTATTGTAGATTTACTACCAATAAGCTGTACTGCTGTAGAAGCTGTACCAAACACAGTGCTCGTCTTTTATTCTGCGGAACAGGTTATAAGTAGGCGTCTACCTAAACCGCGATTTCGCTACGGAGCTACGGAGAGGAAAAAAAGAAACCTTGTTAAATGAACTACTGCACAACGCAAAATATGCAAACTACGTATCTTCCCTTCTGTAGGTAGCCCTTTTTGTTAAGTCATTCGCCGTCCTGTGCATTGCACTTAAGCAAAAAAACAAGCAAACAAAAAACATCCACAAATAACATTTACAAAAAAAAAAAAATTCTCCGAAGCGGTTAACGTTCTTGTTTACTATTCAAATGACAGCAAAGTTTTGATCAGCCTTTTCTGTGACCTGTACTGTGCAGTACGGGGGTGAGACGAAGTCAGTGCTGCATTGTTTTGATTTAGGTTGGTAAAATCTAGTTTTCAGCATTGGTGGTAAAATAGTAGAAATGGACGACAAAGTATATTTCGGTGATTTATCGTGTCAAGATATTTCCCAAAGAAACTACATGCAGATGGAGGTAATTGTTTTCCATATCTTAGTGTGTCTTTGGAGAAAATACGATCAACCACTATTTAACTTCAGAATCACACATTAAACAAAAGGCTACTGCAAATGCTGCTGGACAGAACGTAAAATAAACGATTTCAGAAACCAAACTGGAAAGTCAGCCCAGACAAAAAGTATTCCTGTATGCAAGTTAAATCACTACTAAAACGATGTAGCACAGCCACCTCGCTTCAACCTGCTGCTTAATTTTTCACAGTTGGAATTTTAGACCAGAATAGTCACGTTTTCTTTGTTTTGACTCAGTACTAATAAAATAAATTATTGAATGGTACAAATAACATGACAACAAACGTGCTGCATATATTGCCTTTATTAAGGTATTCCAGATGCCCTTAGGTAAACAAGTTTTTGGGCTGTTTCTAATCGATTTCCACATCTGTATAACTTGGCAAAGCTTTGCCTTACACTTCCAACCGATTCAGTGGATGCAGAACATGCAGTCTCAATGTATGGGCAAGTCAACGGCAGGGGGATGATGCATGCTTTCCTTTAACAAATGACAGCACTCTGTTTTAGTAAGGAAGCACGTACCACTGTTTTTAGGCTGTAAAGAATGTCTACTTAGGTTTATTTAATGTTTAAACAGGTCTGCGAAATGTCAATTTTCCTAATTTTATTCCGCAACCTACCCGTAAAAAATACGTAAATTTACCGCGATTTAAGTAGACCCCCTAGTTATAAGGCGGTACGGTCATGGCTCCCATGTGCCCCATAATGCCATTACAGTAGTACTAGTGTTCTCTTTACAATGCAGAACACAAACAACACCGTCTCTTACCTATGGCTCCCGACTACAGTGTTATAAAGAGAGAGAGAGAGCACTGTATTGACTGGATCATTTTTATATCATTTAACCTAGTGCTAGAACTTTAGTTCCCTTTGTCCACTATGAGCACCAGATTTGCTGAAGCTACAGTTCTGTAGAAAAATGTGTATATATTATATATCCACAAGTGTATATGTACTTCAGATGAGATGTTAAAAATTTCAAGTGACTCTGCAACAACTGCAGTGTGATGTATAGCTCACCCTGTAGTCTCTGGGTAAGTCGCTTTGGATAAAAGCATTGGCTAAATGACTAATTAATGTTAGCAGGTATAATAGGTTTATAATAAATATATATGCAGTCAAAAATGTTTAGCAAATAATACAAGGATAGTGCACAGAACTTTCTTATGGAATATATGTATATATTTTTTATTATTATTTGTGTAACGCTATGTCTGTTTTGTTTTTTATTTTTTATTTTTCCCCATGCTTTTTAAATTTCATTTATTTTTTTTGGGGGGGGGGGGGGGGGCAAATGGGGCAGGCTGCACTTTCAGGGTTTTAACACAACCTAAGAAGTTAATGGAAACCCTTTAAGGACTAAGAAGTTAAAGTTTAACCCTTTAAGGACCAAGGGTTTTTCGGTGGGATACTCCCCCGGACCAGGATTTTGTGGCTGTCGTTATATCGTATATAAATTCACAAAGTCTCTTTTCCCATTTTTTATTTTAGCCGTGAGAAAGTTCTCGTCTCATGTTTTGTTTCTGGGTGCTTGCTGAAAATGTCTCCGCTCTTTAAAAATTAAATGCTTGTCTCTGTGGGGGAAAAAAAATAAAAAAAATAATTCAAGTAATTCGTAAACAAGTAACAATAGCAGTACAACTGAACATTGCTTCAATAAGTAGCTCATTTTATTAATATGAAGCAATGGTATAATACAGGCACAGTATGCAGAAAGCCTAATTTATGCATAATTTCCAAACGTCATTAAAGGCAACATAATATACAAGATTAAAGTGAATCAATAAATGATGTCTTCGTTAGACTATCAAATATAAATCAATGTTTACATTACCTAACATATTGTTGGGTTATTATCATAACCCTGGTTCCCTGAAATAGAAGTGTAACCATTACCAAATCGGATATGAAGGGTATGGTATATAGTAAGCAAACTTGTTAAATTTGCAGACGACACAAAAGTAGGAGGAGTGGCAAACACTGTTGCAGCAGCAAAGGTCATTCAAAATGATCTAGACAAGATTCAGAACTGGGCAGACACATGGCAAATTACATTTAATAGAGAAAAGTGTAAGGTACTGCACGCAGGAAATAAAAATGTACATTATAAAGATCATATGGGAGATATTGAAATTGGAGAAGGAATCTATGAAAAAGACCTAGGAGTTTTTGTTGAAAAACTATGTCTTCATCTAGACAATGTGGGGAAGCTATAAAAAAGGCTAACAAGATGCTTGGATACATTGTGAAAAGTGTTTAATTTAAATCAAGGGAAGTAATGTTAAAACTGTACAATGTACTAGTAAGACCTCATCTTGAATATTGTGTTCAGTTCTGGTCACCTCGCTATAAAAAAGATATTGCTGCTCTAGAAAGAGTGCAAAGAAGAGCGACCAGAATTATTCCGGGCTTAAAAGGCATGTCATATGCAGACAGGCTAAAAGAATTGAATCTGTTCAGTCTTGAACAAAGAAGACTACGTGGCGACCTAATTCAAGCATTCAAAATTCTAAAAGGTATTGACAGTGTCGACCCAAGGGACTTTTTCAGCCTGAAAAAAGAAACAAGGACCAGGGGTCACAAATGGAGTTTAGAAAAAGGGGCATTCAGAACAGAAAATAGGAGACACCTTTTTACACAGAATTGTGAGGGTCTGGAATCAACTCCCCAGTAATGTTATTGAAGCTGACACCCTGGGATCCTTCAAGAAGCTGCTTGATGAGATTTTGGGATCAATAAGCTACTAACAACCAAACGAGCAAGATGGGCCGAATGGCCTCCTCTCGTTTGTAAACTTTCTTATGTTCTTATGTTCTTATATTTTATTTTAATACGGTCAATGTTTTCGCTGTCGCTCATCGCTCTCACCAATTACGAATGTTTTTTTTTACAATGACAAAGAAAAAAGCAGGCCAGTAGTCACTAGTGAGAGCTGCTTCTGTTTTGTGTAATTAGTTTAATTTTTTAATACTCGTTTAGTATGATTAGTTTAGTAGTTAAAACACAACCGGGCAATATGATAGAAAGACAGATAAAGCAAAAGATCGTACTACTGTAATCGCTATGGAACTATAAAACATGTTGCTCGTACTACCCGCATTCCACTGAGCTCCGTGATTACAAACATCTTGTTCTCTTGCGCTGAAAATGCATGTGCCAGTTATACTAGCTCTGCAGCAAACAAAAGCATCGCCTCGCTTTACAAAAGCTGCTACTTCCTGAATGATAACTTGACAAAACACAGCCGTACAAAGGATCACGTTGCTGTGAAGCCATACCAATACAGCCGAGCCACACATCACTGCAAAGAAAAAGGGTGCCATGTTTGAGCAATGCTGACTGCCTATATCTTGCAAAGAACAGACCGAATTCAGGTAACAAACGGAGTATATGTAAAGGCTCAAACCAAGACAACCTGTTTATTACTACAGGTACTCTAACTAGTACCACCAGCCTACAGTATAAAGTCCCAGCTGTCATTTTAAACTAAACTTGGCAAGTAACAAACGAGACTACCCATTTCCAAACATGTAATCGTAACACAGTCAAAAACATTGTTCTTTATTTAACAGATAAAATAGCAAATATATTGTATGATAGGAACTCCCCAAATAATTTGCCACAAATTATTAACAAATTTCATTAAAAATAAGTTAAAGTGTTCCTGTGCACCCCTATGGTGCACAGCAAATCCTCTTGTTTAAAAAAAACAAACAAAAAAAACTGGTAAAACATTGAATGAAAACTGCATGGCAAGTTTGTTTTGTTTTGGGTTTTTTTTTTTTCCTATACCTTAACTCTGTTTTAGATTTAAATATAGCAATCTTTTATGATTTAGACATGACATAAAAAAGGTACCTGTAGCCTACATTGCTTTTACTAGTAACCAATTAATAAATACATAGGCTTGGTCATTTTCATCATTTATTCTTAACTACTTCCCTAAATGTAAACAAACATAACATTGACAGCAGGAATTTTGACCAATGAGCTGTCGCTCTGTATCACTTGGTTTATGCAGCACCTTTTTAATTCAGACATGGAATTACCCCTCCATTGTTTTTTCTTGATAATTCTGCGTTTTTGTCATTTGCTAATCTTATAAAGAGTGCGTCTCCAGGCAGAATGTATCTATTTTCTGAAATGAGTTGTGTGTACAGTATTGTAATGACTACATCTTCCTTACAGGGAGAGGAAAGCAAACCATTGTGTTCAAGGAATATATAGCTAGAAATAAAGGTGTTTTAAACGTTAAGGTGCCCCTATCAAAACCTTCAGTTGTTTTAAATGATACGCAGTATGCAATATAATTAGTGTTCCATGTTTTCAGTTTTTATCTTTAAAATAAAATAATTAATTAATTAAATAAATAAAATCTGGACATTTTTTTGAGTTTATTTTACATATATTAAAATTGGTTAAAAAAAAAAATAAAAAAAATAAAAAAAGTTTCTAAATTAAACCTTGGCAAAAATCAGGGGGGGGCGGGGGGGGGTGAGAGAATCTCAGTACACACTTTACATGTGGAATATTATGCGTAGCAGTTCTGGTTTCTAATTAATAATGTCCTTGTCATGTATGATGAAGCAGAATCATGTATGATGAAGTCGAAGCCACGTTTTCCCAAGTTAGCTGGTACTTTGCAAACATTTGGCCAACCGCTGTGCTGACAGAAATGGTATTTAAAGAAGGTATGAACATGACATTGGCACAAAACAAGCTAGGTTTACTCGCCTTGAAATCATAAAAAAAAAAGAACAATTGACAGAACTTTGTGGTGCAAGCCATTGGGAGACATGTCAAAAATAATGCTGGACATTTCCATCAATGCATTCCATAAGTTTACCAACTAAAGCATCATCATTTTCTGTCAAATATTTACGATTAAGATTGTCTTCGTTAGGCACTGTTTTAGCTGTTGGACAGACAATATTGTCACACTAAGTTACCAATACATACCTCTGCAATAAACAGTGGCCGCCCAGCAAAGCAGTGCTCTGACAAACTCATTAACAGTCATTATTAAAGCACGTTTAAAAGCATTATAAATGGATTAAACATGTACCTCAACGCAGCTGTATTTATAATTTCACACTGTGTGAATGGGTATTTAAAAAAAATAAGTTTTACTTTTCTCTGAGACAGCTCAGTAGCGACTTGTGTGTGAAAGGGGTATTGGACACGGCAGGATTTCCTGGTTTCCTGGTTTCTCTGGACTAGTCGGCTGATTGTTGAAGAAAAACATCTCATTCTCCGGGCAACTTCTCTCACAGACAGGCCGCGTTCAATCATGCCAATAGCAACCAGGTGATCTTCATTACTCAAGCGGGGCATGGGCGTGCCTTTCGCGGTTCTTGTGTTTAATTAAAATCTTCTTTTTTCAAATGGCTATTTATACAGATTCTTAATCAACTGATTTTGGCAATTTTAATTCAGCTCAAATACCAAACACTGAGCACCTGGTGGTTTTATATGAAATCCCATGACCTGAGCTCAGTATTTTGTTATCCCAAGGAACAATACTACTCAAACAATCAACAAACCTATCTGCTCACTGTTTAAAATGTAAATAGCATTATGTACATGCCCAATGAGCAATTGATGTACAACTATTACTATACTAAGACTGTTGCATTTCCATTGTGTGTGTCTATATATATATATATATATATATATATATATATATATATATATATATATAAAAAATCTCCACTGGAGTCGAGGATGAAGAAACACAGGGAAACAGTGTTTTTTTATTTTTTGTTTTTTGTATTTGGAACCTCTTGGAAGATCTTAAGCCCCTTTCACACTGGCAGTCCTACCCAGGTTCTGGCTACCCAGGTCACAGTCCCGTGTAGTATGAAACCACGTACCTGGGTTGTACCCGGGTTGACTTGGGTCGCAACAACACACCTCAGTATGTTGGGTGACATGCTTTGACCCAGGTTGAGCGAGATAAAATGCATGATGTCCATTCATAAGCTGACGAAATAACAAGCAGCCATGCCTGCGTGAAGGTTTCACTTCTGCAAGGAACGTTTCTGTTTATTCTGTAGCCATAATTTTGTTGCTTGAGATACATCATGAGCTAGATTGCAGCATGGGTGATAAAACATTTGCCATAAGTTGATCTGACTGTTCAATCCAGAGAAGCTTGGATGGAAGCGTCTGTAACAAGCTGCTTCCTGGGCATTGTTACGCGTATTGTGTACTCGCGTCTGTCACCCAGGTCAACCCTGCTTTATCAAAACCGACTCGCATGACACCGAGTCCTGACCCGGTTAGAGCATGCTTTAATTGTTCTCAGTTTCTACAAAGTTGCAGATTAAGTTTGTAACATTTTAGCATTAAGTTGAAATCTCTAACTGTTTAAGAGCTGAAAACAAGTAAAAAGACCTAAATAAGTGAATTAGTTCAATTAAGGGTGTGTTAAGTGATTGAGAGCTCAGTTGGATTGAAAACCAGAAAACACAGGTGATCCCCAGGACCGGAGTTGAAAACTACTGTTCTAATCGATTACTCAAATAACTTTTACATGCAATGTGTGTTTATTTTATTTTACCTTCAATGTGCAGTGACAATTCATTCAGAAGTTTGGGACAAGAGTGTTCAGCAGAGACTTATTTACAAGTTGTCACATCGTTTCCACCAAAGTAAACCGAATGAGCCAGATGAAGAGATTACGTCACTCCTTTATTTAGATCTCACAACTTAGATGAAACAGCAGATGCCAAAGTTGCTGTAACTAATGCAATTGACCACAATGTTGATGGTGAAAGTGGAGGTAGTAAATGCAGTATACCTGCTAAAAGAAAGTCAAAAACAGAAACAGAGCTAGCCTTTGATCTGCTGTGTCCACGTAAACAAACACCAGGTGAATCTGGCAGCTATAGGGGCTGGTTGTACTAAAGAATCTCAGCTCTGCTCTTGATCCTGAGACATGTTGCATTGTACTAAAGGATCAGCGATGATCCTCAACTCAGTTTCGGCTCAGGATCTTATCCTGTTCTGATCTTGCTTCAGAGGTGGATCAGAATCTGATCACAGCTTGGTCTATTGGAAATTCAACTACAAAGGCTTTGTAGACTTCCAGATGAGAGCGTGTGTTTTTTTGATCTGCAAAAGCCTTTTCAGGTTTATTGTGTTATAGTGTGCTGCAATACTTTCTTTTTCTTCAAATAAATAAATAAATACACTGGGTAATATACAATGTAGTAAACTGAAGCAGGATATCTCTTTTGATGCATAGTATGTTTATCACATATTGTTGCAGATTATTATTTTTCTATGAATAGGCCTATACTAATAAAATGTTTGGTACAATTTAACACACGTCCCTAAAATGAGCCAAATATGTAAGAGTCAAAATATGAAACCAATTATAAAAAAAGAGACACCATTTTTTAGCTTTGTTTTAATTTGTTTTTTTTGGCTAGCACAAAAAAAAAAAAAGAACACATGTGATAATTTTTTCATTCAGTTGAACCTAGAGATTTGTATAACACAATTACTACCAGTACATATGTTGACAAATTATACTTGTTTTTTTTAAATTGATTCTAGAGTAGCAAATAGTTCATTTAAATCTAAAAATCATTAAGAAGAGCTACAACAATTTTATGCCAAACTTACCAACAGAGGTTTGAAACCTTCCAATTTTCATTTTAAAATGTGCTGATTTATCTCACTAGAGCAAGTGTGGCATTATGTAGATTTAATGGGAGGTTTGAGAATTGTCTTTAAAATACATTTCTAGAAATGCTGAGGTTTACCTGCAATTTAAATACTTGATACATAGTTCTGCTGTTAAAATGATACTAGTACTGTATTGGTATAAGAAAAGTAGTTTCAGCTTCCATGCACTTAGTGTTGCAAAATATGAAGATGTAGTTTTAATATTAGTATATTTTGTTTTAGGCAACATGTTAATGTTTGTTATGGTAATTGTTTATTTTATGTATAGTAAAACATGGCGCTTCTCATAAACCTTATTTGGAACATAAGTATTTTTTTAAAAAGTTTATCAAATACGATGCAATAGACGCGTGAGGCATTAAATTTGTGTTTTGAATATGCAATACGTTATATATATAATATATATATATATATATATATATATATATATATATATATATATAATATATATGTGATTAATTACACTAATTTTTGGTATTATAATTGTTTAAAGTAGTATTTTGTTTTTATTGATCTCTCTTTGCACAAGGTAACACTTTATCTATCAATCTATCTATAAAAAGCACAACAGCAATTTTGCTGTACCATTTTAAATGTACTATTTCAATGTAAAATTAAAGGTTAAACTAAGTAGACAGTTAGAAACCTGTGCGATGACATTAGTAAACAACACCGCGCTACTGAGAGTTCCAAACTTAGTTTACATAAAATAGTGTTTTGGATAGAGTAACCTGGGTTTACATTGTTTAATGATTGCAACCATGCAGTACAAGTGTACCCTCCTATCTCTAGCCAGTATTGGATCAAGATTACAGGTCAGTGGAGCCTGATCTTTATCCGCAATGTAAAAGACATTCTCTTGATCTAGGTCCTGTGATCCCAGATCCAATCTCATTTTTAGATCTCTTGTGATCCCAGATCCAATCTCATTTTTAGATCTCTTAAGTATAACCAGCCCCAGAGGATCAGACGTCGCTCGGGAGATTGAATTTATTAATCTGAAATACCACTACACAAACGAAAACTCCCTTTCCAAAAGTAGCCTACTAAATGTCACATCTCAGTAATGTCAGTCCCCATCGAGTGGGTTTCAGCAAGGCTGGGCAGATTGTAAGCAAGCTGTGTTCCTTTAAAACAAAGAATTAGGATGCTGTCTTTTTTCTTAACAAAAACAAAAGTATAAAGAAATGGTCAGTAAGATACTGGACTGTTTTTTGTAACTAAGTTGTGGAAAATGACCATCTGGTACTTGAATTTACTGGTTTAATTATTCAATGGATTATTTTATGAAAAGTTATTACTGGAGTTAATCTGATGTCATTTAATTAAGTATGTTTTCATTTCATTAAGAGTATTGGTTAAAAAAAAAGAAAAAAAAAAGCACTGTCCCAACCTGTTTACCAATTTAAAATGAGCCTTTTCTTACTCCCTCTTTTTATGTACACATTAAGACGACTTTCAATGACACACGTAGACTCAAAGGGTTTGAGTTAGTTGTCAAAAAATAACGTCTTTTTTAAAAGGTTCTACCGTCCTTTCTTTCTTTAGTGAAAAGAATTTGTACTGTGACACAGAAGTTCAACAGAACAAAGGGGGGGGGGGGGGCATTGATAACATTGAGAGTGCCTGAACAGGTAAGCATTTATTTTGATGCCTTTTGTTTTTAGGCCCAGCTAAAAATACAGCCCTAGTATATAAATTGTATATTACATTGAGTTTAGAAGTTACATATGAAATAATTATATTTGTATTTTAATGCAGAGATGGGAGCAAAATTATTGAATTCAACAACGGGCAAAGAGAACTGCATACCCCAGAGTACAAGGGAAGAGAGTACCCAGATGGAACTGTGAAGACTGTATTCCAATGGCCAACAAGAAACTAAATACCTTACTGGCAGAGTAAGGAGCAAAGACAAAGATGGAAATATCATAATGGACACAAACATAGCAACATGGCCTTCTGAAGTTTGTTCAAAGCTTACATGAATTTCAAGGTGCTCGCCCGTTTCTATTAAAAATATTTAACAAAAGCAGAGGCTGATTGATGCCTTAGGTTGCAAGTGGAAATGTTAAGTCTGCATATATGTATATAGATATGTGTGTGTTTAAAAACAAAATTATATATATTAAACACTAAATTAATTCTATATTAAAATGTATTAATTTTTATTAACTTGATTTTCAGTGTACAGATGGTATTCTATCAGCCAAGACTTGGGCTGTATCCGTACATGTTGCTTCTAGTGTCTATTCTTTTTGGAAAATGAACGTCTCGGAAAAAAAAAAAAAAAAAAAGACAAATAAATTAAAACAAGAGACCAATATATGTCCCGTTCCTAACCATTAGTTGTTTCTAGAATCACATAGAGATGGCTCATCAAGGATCCTAATGTGTCTGCAAAATTGCAATGTCCCTTCTGTGTTGTGGAGACCAAAAACTGAAGTGAGCAGTGTGGTCTCACCATGGCATTTTACAGCTCTGTCATACCCCCCTGATTCATACTGCAGAACTCTATTACAAAACAAAGCATTCCACTAACCACTGCTGCCCGGATGCTGCATCCGTCTGGTGTAGTGGACCAACTATTTTACTCCCACATATTGTATTTGTACCCTACATTTCTGTTGCTGGTGTGAGAAAATGTATTGGACATATCTGCTCAGTTCTATAGACCAAACATCTTGGCAAACAAACAGCATGTTGTAATAAGCACGTTTTGTTGCACTTCCTGTTGCAGTTCAGATAATTTGTTTTATATTGTTACAGTACTTTGGTTAAAAGCAGTTATTTAAACAACCATCATAGCAGGGAGTTCAGCTAACTCAGTCCTGCAAATACTGTACAGCAGACTCACAAATCCAACCCTATTCAGACAGGTTATTTGCTTTAAAAGTACTCTGTAATCTGTACAGAACTAAGCATACTTTGTCTAGTCATACATATTTCTCACAAATCAGTAAACCCTGTAAATGCTTTGCAAACTTGATGTATGCAATTGAAATTTGATTTACAGGTAGTTTGGATTAGCAAGTCAACTGTACAGTGTAAAAACACAAATACCAAGCCAAGGAATTAACAGGCGACCCACTTTATTTCTGTGGCCAGAAGTAAATTGACTTCTAAGAAATTAAACAACATAGATTCAAAGCGTAATGCAAAAAACTTTAATGTCACTCTGCAGAAAAATAAACACTGAAATGGTCACTGAACAGAAGATTCTTTCAAGCAGAGTTTCTAGATTAAACTTAAACAAGGCTTTCTTGCTGTAAAAATCTGCAACAAATGTATGTTTTGGTTACTAATTACCATTAACAATAACAAAGTTAATTAACAATGATCATTTAACAGAACATTTTTCTTCTGGTGCCTGGCTTAATAAGAACTTGGCGTTTCTTTTTATAAACAATTTTCTGAACACAGGCTTACGTACATATACACCAAAAACCGTAATAAAGCAAAAAAACATTAACATTTTAATCTATACTGGACAGCACAGGAACATCCTGCTTTTTTGCTCTGCTCATTTCTGAAAAATAAAAACATCATTTCAAAACATTAATGAACGTGTGTTTCACCCGCATAAATCAAATTAATTAGGTTTGGCAAGAAAAAAAAAAGTGTTACTGTACCTGTTTTCCTAATCGTACTCTGCAAAACCACTTTCCACAAATAACACATGAACAAGTGTTTTCCCATCATATAAGTATACAGTGGGCTCTGGCTCCTTTGACTGAAAAGAAAAACATCAAGACTGTCGCATTCTTTGGAACTTAATTAGCTTAATGAAGAGGTAACCTTTAAAATGGGTTGTGTCATTTTGAAAATGGGACCAATAGTGACAAGCTGCAATTTCTGTTTTGCTTATGGAGCTTACTGTACACGAGGCACTGGAATTTCACACAATTTTTCAAGCACTGATGATAAGGGTTCCAGATACTCACCAATCTCAGTTTTGTAGTGCAGCATAACAAGCCATACTTTGCCATTTTTATACCTACCACTGTATAACATAACTTGCTGGTTATTATAACCGAAGTTCTATTTTCAGTTATTTTTTTAACTTGGTTATGTATTTATACCCACAGAACATGACACTGCTTTCCAAGTGAAAAATCTTTTTGTAAATGTTACACACCTACGATTCCTGTTAAAAATTACGTGCATCATAATATGCGACAGTAAACAAGTTATATACTTCAATTTGTGACCTTGGCATATGATCAGAGGCATTTTCTTTACAGCCACAAACATAACGTTCTGGATTAAAAAACGAAAATATAAACCTGTGGTGAAAAGTATGTTGATGGACCATAACAAAAGACCACAAAGATAAATAAATGAGTTTACATGCAATACTACAGCAAAACAAACAATGACAGATATAAGCACCAAACAGTAGTGAACGTAATCAGATCTGCGTAAGAGATCTACCATGTAAGATTTGAATTAACATATACATGTATTATGACTATAGCATGCCATAACACTTAAACCAAAACATTTTTAACAAGATAACTGATTATTATATAAAGCTTACCACTCTAAAAGCAAGCAGCTTTTTCCCCTGCAATAGGCTTAGCATGGTCCACAGTGCTTCCAGACTCCACTCAGGTTTGTATGGAACTCTCTCGGTTTCATCATCTATAGCAGGAGGTCGAAACCCTGCCAGATTCACCTTGATTGCCTGGCAAGGAAAGTTCAGCAGCTCAGCTGGGATCTGACGAAGTCTGAAATACAAACACAATTATACATGGCATGTGTGGATAGGGAACTCAGAATAACTTTAGTTTTTCAAAGAGCCCTGTGAAATTCACTTTCTAATTTTTAGTTGTACTTTTAAAATTTTGTTTTATTAGACATATTACTAAAACAACTCAAATACAGACGTGCTCAAATTTGTTGGTACTCTTACAGCTCATTGAAATAATGCTTCATTCCTCCTGAAAAGTGATGGAATTAAAAGCTATTTTATCATGTATACTTGCATGCTTGGTATGTCATAGAATAAAGCAAAGCAGCTGTGAAAAGAGATTAATTATTGCTTATTCTACAAAGATATTCTAAAATGACCTGGACACATTTGTTGGTACCCCTTAGAAAAGATAACAAATAACTGGAGTATAGTGATATTTCAAACTAATTCGTTTCTTTAATTAGTATCACACATGTCTCCAATCTTGTAATCAGTCATTCAGCCTATTTAAATGGAGAAAATTAGTCACTGTGTTTAAGTTCCATGGAACCGTAGGCAACCTCCCTGGGCGCGGCCGCAAGAGGAAAAGCGACCCCAGATTGAACAGAAGGATAGTGCGAATGGTAGAAAAAGTACCAAGGATAACTGCCAAAGAGATACAAGCAAAACTCCAAGGTGAAGGTATGTCAGTTTCTGATCGCACCATCCGTCGCTTTTTGAGCGAAAGTGGGCTCCATGGAAGGAGACCCAGGAGGACTCCACTTTTGAAAGAAAAACATAAAAGGCAGACTGGAATTTGCTAAAATGCATATTGACAAGCTACAATCCTTCTGGGACCAAACTACCTGTTAACAGGTGCAGAAGTCTCATTGAGAGCTACTGAAAACGTTCAATTGCAACGATTGCCTCTAAAGGTTGTGCAACAAAATATTAGGTTAGCGGTCACATCATTTTCGTCCATGCCATTTTCATTTGTTTAATTATTTACAATATTATGTTAAATAAAAAATCAAAAGCAAAGTCTGATTTCTATTAAATATGGAATAAACAATGGTGGATGCCAATTACTTTTGTCAGTTTTAAGTTATTTCAGAGAAAATTGTGCACTCTTCGTTTTTTAGTGGAGGGGTACCAACAAATTTGAGCACGTCTGTATATGCTTACCAATAATATTATAGTATACATCATGTTTTAACTACATACATATACATTTTTTTTTTTTTTTTTTTTTTTTTTTTTTTTTACAAACAGACCACAGAAAAATAATTATAATTTCTCATTAGCGGCATTAACAGTAACGGACAGCCCCTACTTTAATCAATTACATGTATATACATATACACACACAGTGCCTATAGAAAGTCTACACCCCCTTTTCAGTTTTCACCTTATCTTGCATTATAGCCTGGAATTGATATATATATATATATATATATATATATATATTATATATATATATATATATATATATATATATATCTATATACACACACACACACACACACACACACACACACACACACATGTTTTTTTCCATATATATTTTCCATTTATCTACACAGCCTACCCCACAACTTCCAAATAAAAAAAAAATATTATAAAAATGTTCAGAATATTAAATTAAAAATAAAAACTGAAATAGCAATCATAAATTGGCTCAGGTGTAACCAAGTCGCCTTCAAAATCACATGTTAAATGGCCTCCACCTGTGTTAAATTGTAGCGATTCACATGACCTCAGGATAAATTCAGCAGTTCCTGTAGGTTCCCTCTGCTGGGTAGTGCATTTCAAAGCAAAGACTCAACCATGAGCACCAAGGCGCTTTCAAAAGAACTCTGGGGCAAAGTTATTGAAAGGCACAGATCAGGGGATGGGTATAAAAAAAAAATATCAAAAGGCCTTGAATATCCCTTGGAGCACGGTCAAGATGATTATTAAGAAGTACACTGACATAACATGTGAAAGAAGTTCAATAGGGTGTAGACTTTCTATAGACATTGTGTGTATGTGTGTGTATATTTCCCTTTCAATGGAATGACAACCATTACCGAACAGGAAGAGCCCTCTCTGACCACCAATCACTGAGCAGATATAAAAAAGCTGCCCTATCAAGGCCCTGCTGTGAAGGGGAAGTCCCTCCCATCTCCTGCTGAAGAGGGACGTCCTCACAGTAGCATATCGCCATTTTCTCTCTCACTTCACTAAGACAGGTCACAGATTGCTTTGTGCATTCTTTTCCCGAATTTGGCTGGTTTGTCGGTTTTTTAACAGTCAAATTAGATTTTTCCACAGTAGAATCACGCTTTCGAGCATTTTTTGAGAGTGTCACTACCTAATTCTCACATCAGTTTACTGACTAGAGCTGGCTAGGGGGCGCTCACCAGGGGACAGGCAGTCGCCGCGCAGGCACCGCTCCCCTTCCCCACGCAGGCGCAGACGATCCCCGTTGGTGTCGCCTCGAAGTCGCCCAAGCTCGGCTGAGCGGTGCTTTGTGGAACTAGCAGACACTGTAAGGGCTCAGCAGACCATGCTAGAGACCCTACTAAAATTGCAGGGCAGACTGCCCTTTATCACCGGGCAGCCCCAACTTCCTCATCCCCACTACCTAGACCTATAAAGACCCAACCTGTCCGTCTAAGCCTTGCAGAACAACGGATGCCATGCTAAGGAAAGCGTACACATCGGCAAAGCTGTCAGAGCAGCAAATGCCATGGCTATACTGGTGCTCTACCAGACCCAGTTAGCAGAGAGAGGCTGCAGGAAAGATCCACAGAGGCAGACATAGGGGAGATCATGGTTATGACTGAACTAATGGGGGAGTTAGGCCAGGCATCAGGGAGGTCGTTGGTGACCAATGGTGGCTGCTCGCTGGCATTTGTGGCTAACGCAAGCAAAAGTCGTGGAGACCGAGAGGGTGGCGTTACTGGATGCCCCCATTACACCGGGGCAGACATTTGGGGTAACCACTGATGTGAGCCTTGAGAGGTCCCACAAGGCCACCGAGATCGCCTCCAAATTCTCGCGCCTTCTGGCTTACCGTCAGAGCCCAAAGTGGCATTCACAGCCTGCTAGGGAAAAAATGGCCTGAATACTGGCCTCCACCCCTGAGCAGACAAGCAGGCAGGCAGAGGCAGAACTTGCGGCAAGGGACCACCGCCAGCCAGGGAAAACCGGTTCTCTGGTTGGAGACCGAGGCCGGGGCCTAAAGAAATATCCGCCCCCTCCCAAGCCCTAGGGAGACTGGCCCTGAGGGGCCCCGGCTGCTACCAACCCCCTCACAACTGGACTCGCCAACGGCAACGACCCATGGCAAGGCTGCACCCAGGACTCCTGGGTGCTAATCGACAATGAAACATGGATACGCTCTACAATTCCGCAACCCTTCCTCACCACCGTCGAACCAGCGAGAGCGATACTCCTTAAACAGAAGAACGCTGTAGGCTTGGTAAGTCCAAGCGAGGCCCTCAGCGGCTTTACTCCAGGTACTTCCTGGTGCCCAAAAGGGACGAAGGTTTCAGACCTATTCTGGACTTCAGGGTCCTCAACTTGTTCCTCAAACAAAGGAAGTTCAACATGTTGACAGCACAGCGAATCCTCCAGTCTGTCCAGCCAGATGACTGGTTCACATTGATCGACCTGCAAGACGCCTACTTCCATGTCCTGATCCATCCCGTGCACAGAAAGTACCTGCGCTTCGGCTTTGAAGGCAACGCGTACAACTTCTGCGTGCTGCCATTTGGCCTCTCGCTGGCGCCCCGCACATTTTAAAACAGAAGAGCAATACCACCACGGTAGCCTACATAAACAACCAAGGCGGCCTGCGCTTGCTGGGCCTTCAACATGCAGCGCACAGAGTCCTGTTTTGGATGCACAGAAACTTGCGTTCCATCAGGGCAGTTCACCTCCCCCATGTGGACAACAAGGCAGCAGACCTCTTGTCCAGAAGAGCTCCAGACAGCTCGGAACAGAGACTGCATCCTCAAGTTGCGAAACACATTTGGGAGAGGTTTCGTACCACTCAAGTCGACCTCTTTGCCACAGCAGAGTCCACTCATTGCCCCCTATGGTTCTCCATGGAGAGAGACGGGTGCCCCCTGGGAGTAGACTAGCTCACCCCTGGCCACAGGGGCTCTTGTATGCATTCCCTCCGCTACCTTTATTACCCCTGACACTAGAGCGGATCAGGGTGGAGAGAGCACAGGTTATGCTGGTTGCACCCAGATGGCCGAGATGCGCCTGGTTTGCTCTCCTCTCCGACATGTTGTCAGATCAGCTGTGTCAGCTGCGCAAGGACCTCCTGAGCCAAGCGGAGGGGCTATTAAATACGTGGTTTGCCAGATGCGGTAGTAGAAACACTAAAGTCTGCTAGGGTGCCGAGCATTAGAGTCCAGTACTCATAAATGGAAAGTTTTCCAAGACTGGTGCCTTGCATAAGGTCAAGATCCTGTAACCTGCCCTACTGAGATGATATTAACCTTCTTACAACACCTGTTTGATGCATCAAAATCAGCTTCTACTTTGAAGGTATACCTGGCAGCAATATCAGTATGCCACGACAAAATTGCCTCTCTATTCCCTGGGGCACATTTCCTGGCAGTGCAATTTCTTAAAGGGGCTCAGAGGCTTCGTCCGCCTATGAAAAGTATGGTCCCAAATGGGATCTAGAACTGGTACTGCCGGTCCTTATGGGTCCTCCATTTGAGGCCCCAGCTTTTTATATATATGCTCAGTGATTGGCGGTCAGAGAGGGCTCTTCCCATTCGATAATGGTTGTCATTCTCTTTCAGGGAACCAGGGTTACACACACACACACACACACACACACACACAAGCCCTACTATTGTGGGGCTGTTAATTGAACATACAGCAATCCACACATTTAAAACAAAACAAAAAAAACAAAAAAAAAAAAAACATTAAAAACACACACACACACACACGCACAGTATTTCAATCCCATTGTACTGACACAGGGTTCCAGGTTCTCAGTATTTAAACACTAAGCAAAGCAGATTCATTCATTCAAAATCATTCAAAACCAAAACTGCATTTGCTCCAGAACAAAGTTTGCACAACTTGAAATAAAGAATTAGCATACTAATACAAAATATAACCAGACAAGCCATATTTTCCCCCAAAAGGAATAAACAGCTAATGCTTAATGACGGTCTCTTTCGACTCCTGTTCCAGCCGACAGCTGCAAAATCTGTACATCATTATTTTGTCACTGCCAGCCTCATGCTCAAATTATTTGCAGTGCTGTTTAACTGGTTTGCTTGATTAAGGCATTTTAGAAACAAACGTCTCTTTTCTTCCTTCATAGTTTGAATTCCCAAACGACTCGCTACAAATTACGCAAGTGCTAGTCAGAGCTTCCTTTTCCCTTCAGACCGTATCTATGGTAATGGCTGAGCCTTGACAACTACATTTGCAAGTATTTATTAAAAAGTATTTTTTTGCATAAACCTCCCAATTTAAAAATGTCACTATTTGCTTTCTGATGATTTTTAGTTATATGTGTTGCATTTAGTTTTATTTTGGGCTATTTCGTATTTGTGAAAAAACTAAAGTTATTCATATATGGTTCACTTGCTATGGATTTAAAATTGTATTTAACAGTGTAGAAACTGCTTTAATCCACAAGATAGACATTTAAAATACAACCAACTTTCCGATACAGTATGTTAACTAAGACATGCATCAATTCGTCTGAACAAAACTAGGTTTTACAGATGGACTTATTTTTGCATCAGAATTCTTTTCGCTTTTAAACATTCCTCCTAATTACACTTGCCTCTCGCAATAAAATGTCGATTTGACAAAAGGAAAACTTCATTCTTTTACATCTTTTGTAATTCTTTCTTGTGTAATTATACTTTACTGTCTTAACATGACTTGACAGTTAATTCTATTTACTGTTGGGGAGAATTGCTGATAACACACAGACAGATGTACATTTAGGGTTAACAGCACAACTAATAGTCAGATATGCAAAGAAAGAGAAATATTTAAATGTACCTGTCAGTGGTCAAAGTATCCATAGAACCAAAGTCAACATGTATTATAAGGAGCTTAACTGGGTTAAGATTTTCAAATCCAGCCAGCTTTGCTCTGTAATACTGTCCATCACTGTACTTGGCGAGACAAGGTGCTCCTGTAAAAGATTAAGTGCTCAGTCAGCAATAGTGAAAACAGTTAGTGTGTATCAGAATCTTTCTGTGTCTACTTGAAATACTTGGCAGTTCAATTTTGAGAAATAATCAGCTGGGATATTCATTCTTCATTTTAGCTCCAAAAACATGTTCCTGAAAAGCCTGCCATTAGAAATGATTCTTATCTATTATGGGTACCAAAATATTCAGTAAGCAGGCATTCCAAGTAGGATAAAAAGCATCATAAACCAGTAGGGTGTCCCATTATTTTCTGAGCCAGTGCATGTTGCTTGAGTGGCAATAAATTCTGACCCTTATTATTTTATATGTTCTATGTTTCTTAAACCTGGTTGTCTTTACCTTCTTTCTTAAGCTGTTTTTGTTTGGCTGAGATTGTTTCTTTTGTTTGTGTAAACTGCTACAGGCTGCTCTGGAAAATGCTGCATTCAGTTATGACTGTGCAGGTAACGCTCAATGCTGCTAAGAATGCTTCAGAAAGTCTCCTCCATTTCCTTTATTTTTACCGACGAGATGACATTCAGAAGGCGTTTGTCCAGTTCTTTTTCAGGTATCTAGTGATTTCTCTCGTTTCTCCCACTGAACACAAATACAGCTTAGTAAGGTTTATGACAATGCTTTTCATCTTTCAAAAACATTTAATTTCTTCTGCTATTGGTGTGACCCTCTTTTTTCAAATTGTCCATATATGTTTTGAATGTAGCATATTCTCCACTTTCCAGCGTTTGTTGTAACTGGTGACAAATATGGTGGCTGTTGACATTAAGAGGCATTGCACACTGGAGAAGGTGAGGACATAGGAAGGAATTAATATGGAAAAAATGTGTCATGTTTTGACGCATGAACGGAATATCAGGATTTATTTACAGATGGCAGGATTGCTAAACATGCTTTCACTTCTTAAAATACACGTTCTAGTAGTTTTTCTGCTAGACAACAAAACAACAACAAATGAAACCCGACAGTTTCGACAGAGTACTTTTAGTAATTCAGGATCGATGCAAACCTATCAAATCAAGTGACGTACGATAATATATCTAACCTATCCAACAGAAATATTTTGAACCACACAAAAAAGGAGAGCTGCAGCCAGCAGCTTCAATTGACTGAATGATGCAAACAAGGCATTCCAGCAATGCAGAATCAACTGCTTTGGAATTTTTTTCAGTGAAGATTGACCAGATTCTGAAAGATCTGCCTTCTCTCTCTACAAATTTTCACGTTCATGATTCCAGACTACTCATGCTTCGGTACAAGTTGGGTTTTCCTGAAACTCAATCAGTTGCATTTCAAGGTAATCGAGCTCCAGCCACTCAAATTTCTCCAAATGCATACACGGATGTCAAGTCAAGGTTTACCCATGAAACTCGTGGTTTCGCAATTTTGAGAGTCTCACAGCCGTGCAATGGATTCACACGTTTGTGCCCACAACACGTCATTACTCGAACAGTCGAAGGAGAGGCTGTCAGACTGTCACTGTCTCGTTCATGCAGAAATTACCACAAAAATCAGAGAAATGGACATCAATCAGAATTTAATTATTAAAGTAAAAAAATATAATGTTTTTATGATGCCAGTGGTTATAAAGACAATAAAATGAAAGATGTCATATGGTAAGAAATAACAATTTGAAATTGATGATCACAATTTTCATCAATCTTTATTTCACCTTAATTTTAGTCAAAGTGATGGGGAGCACCACACACTGGTTTCATATTTCTGAAAAAACGACTTTTGTTTTTAATAGTGTTGACCAGTAATAATAAATAAATAAATAATTCACATTCATGTGTGATTTATTACGTTTAATTATTTATTTTCTGTGCTCTGTGAGCAAGTGTTTATTTTTGTTTAAACATTTTATTTATTTTTGTATTTAAAATAAAAACGGCGCACGCCAACTCTTTTTCTTGGAACTGCTGCTACCTGACCTGTGTGTGATTTCTTCTGGTCTGAGTGACCACAACACCATTTCCTACCACAACTTATTTTTCAAATCATGCCGTATTCATGAGTCCAGTTGTTTTGAAAGTTTTGGCTAGAACTTGAGCCAGAAGGGGTCCAATCCAGCTTTAACTTTTTTGCTTTTGAAAGAGCCATAAAGAACACAAAACAACAATAAGAATATAAACAAGAACAAGTTCAAATTTGAAACTGCAAGAGGTCTACAGACAACGTGTTCCATGTTCTGAAAATCAGAGACACTTGCACAAGCATAACTCTGGCTCCCTGAACTAGAAATCTAACCATTACCTCATGGATATTTATCCCTGAAGACCGTGAACCTGAACAGATATAACAAAGTCTGCTCGTCAGAGCTTGTGATGCAATCATGCCCACCCCGAGGGCACACACAGATCTCAATATCATTTTTCCTTCAAGACTGCTGCAATCATAGACCCAGCGACCTTGAAGGTTAATGGTTAAGGGTTATGATAATAACCTAACATTCCCTATCAAGCATGAAATATAACCATTACATGATGGTTAGACCTACCAAAGCTGTCGCACGGCAATTATTGCAGACAAGTGGAGTGTCACAAGGCTCAGCCAAGGCCACCTTGCGTGTTACCACGAGGAGCTCCAGTATTAATAGCTAGGGCTAAAAAATTGAGGGAGATTGGATCTACGACCTCCAGCCAATAGAACCGTGTAAAGATATGGAGTGTGGCCCACACTGCTGCATTCCAAATTACTTTGACAGATGCACCCTGGAACAAAGCCCCCGAAGTTGCCATGCCCCTGGTGGAGTGGGCAGTGAGCTTTTCTGGAGGGGGGGCAAGTTGGCTTGCTCATAGGCAGTCTTGACTGTCTGTGATCCATTTGGACAGCCCCATAAACTAAAAATTGTTCAGACTGCCTCCAACTTTGTGTTCGGCCCACATCATACGCTAATGCCCACACTGGACAAAGTGTCAGACTGGAAAGGAGACTGACTAAAATCCTCAGATTCCAGAGTCTGGTTAATGTGGAATGCCGTGATTGTTTTGGCCAAAAAGCAGGATTCGTACGAAGCACAACCTTTGTCCTGGCTTCTGCAAAAATTATGCAGGCTTTCGCAATTGAAAATGCTTGCATCTCACTCACACACTTAGCGGATGTGATTGCAAGTAAGAAAGCCGCTTTCAAAATATAAATATTTCAGCTCAACTGAATGCAAGGGCTCAAAGTGAGGCTTCATAAGTGCTTCAAGCACCACGTTAAGCCTCCAATGAGGGATAATTTAATTAATTAAACCTTTAATGCTGTGGGGGATTTTCCCTCATCGAATAGGTTCAGTAAAAATTGCACTATAAACTGCTATGGGACAGGTCGTGGAGTCAAAGCCCTTAGGCAAGCATTACATCTGAAAACGCCCCACTTGTACCAATACAGGGAACACAGTGGACTCTGGCATTCTGCAGAGTGTCAATAACCCTATCGGAAAGCGCCAAACGGCTCAAATGCTCGATTCAGGGGCCAGACCCAGAGCTGTAGGCTTGATGGGTTGGGATGCCAGAATGCCCCCCGCGCCTGACTGAGCAGGTTGTGACATTCGGGCAGGATCCATGGCAGTCTCCTGGGCCTGTAAGGAGCTACTGATGGCACTCTGGCCCGGTCCTGTCTGATTTTCTCCAGACACAGTGGGAGCATGGCGAGCGGTGGCAAGACAAACAGCAGCTGCCTCGGCCACTGGTGTGCCAAGGCATCTAAATTGCCAGCAGGTCCCCGGCTTCTGTTATGGAGAACCAGCGGGGACAATGGGTCGATTCCTGGGAGGCAAGAGGTCTCTGCTCTCCTGAACCGTTGCCAAATAAGGCACTGGGAACTCCCCTTGAGAGATCTGCTGCCTAGCTTATCACCCCGGGCTGCTCACAGGGAGAGGAGGTGATCGTACACCCAAAGCAACAGCTTGCAGGCGTCCATGGTGATGAGCTCCAGATGGCTCCCTGAGAAGGGGCCCTGGACATGTGGCAGCAAACCCCTAGAGCCGCTGCTCACCTTGTGGTTTGGTCCAAGATGCTTGCCTCTATGCCGGGAGGTGGTCTGGTCACAGGCGCAGCTGCCTGTGCTGGTCCCTGAAGCTGCTGGCACAGGGATAAAAACCCAGGCATATTCAATAGCAAGCAATGTACATTAAGAATCTACCGTTGCTGCCTCAGCTGCTAAAGACAATAACAGGACTGTCAACAAGGGGAACGGAGCAGACGTTGCCCCAATCAGACACACGTGCCTGTGGGAAACTGCTGCCCAGAGCTTTGATATTCCCGGATGTATGTCTCTTCCCTTGGCACAGAGCCATAGGGTAAGGACGCAGCCAGCTCTCTGTACAGGTGAGGGATGCACAGCGCTCTGTAGAGCTGCAGGAGAATCGTTTCTCCAGTGTATGCTTGGAGAACGCACACAAAACTTGCACAAAACGTCGTTTACCAGTGCCTCCTTATGCCGTTGCCTTAGGCAGAGCATCTGCTTGTCCACAGGCAGGCTGGCCTTGCATATATTTTAATGACAAAACCCAGTCATTATGCAAACAGCAAGCAATGAACCGTAAGAATGTACAGTTGCTGCCTCAGGCTGCTAAAGACAGTAACTGGACTGTCAACAAGGCCTGCTTGGTACTAGACAGGCAGGCTGGCTTTGTATGTGCCACTAGTACTGTGCTGTACAGTGTCTTGCAAGGCAGGGTTCGGTGAGTGTTATACTCAGGGGTGGTACACTCTGTACGGCACCGTTTGGTGGTGGTTCACCACTTGGTCAGATACCTTCGGTACGGTCCGGTTCAGTGGTACCCCTGGGCAGTGACCTCATACACTGTTCTGTACGTATACCTGGTCAGCAATGGAGCAGGTCTGTGTCCCAGTTACTGAAGAAGTAATATATAGGGGTGCCCACATGCATAGCTTTAGACAAACCAACACAGCCCTAAGACTGGGGAAAACCTGCTGTCAGAGCCGTGACAGCCTTTGCAATGGCACTGCACACAGAGACCAGGGCAGCAACGAAACACTGCGGGAGGGGCTGCGAGCAGTCAGACCCGAAGCAGAGCTGAGCCCAGCAACTAATTATTTTAAACAGTGTGTGTAAAATAAACAGCACATGTGAAAATAAATTGGACCCGACATGCCTGACAAGCACTGAATAAAACGGACAGATAAAGGTTAACAGTGTAATTACAAAAGTGAATAAGCAGATAAAAGTATATTCAACACTTATATGTTCATAGTCTTTCGTCTCAGGTCAGATGAAAGAAAAAATGATACTGAGATCTGTGCGTGCAGTCTATTTATGTCCTCGGGGTGGCAAGCATTACTGCGTCACAGGCTCCGACTGGCAATCTGTTATATCTATTCAGGTTACGGGGTCTTTAAGGACAAATACCCATGAGGTAATGGTTATGGTAATGATACCTGATAAGGAACCACACATGCGTGATTTACTTAATTTTTTTAAATTTCTGTGCGACTCTGTAGAAACGCTCACAAGTGTATTCTTGCACAAAGTATACACGTGCAATTTTTAAATTGTGCTAGCTTGTTTTACTTTGATTCAATTGTCATAAATAGCAAAGAATTTAAAGCAGTAATAGACGGCTAAGATTTTTAAGAATTTGAAAAGCGGTTGTTGTTTGCCTTTTGGTTCTGTAATAAATCGCCCCTGATCACTCAACCTTGTCTTTAACATACTCTATGAATCAATCTGCAGCCCAATTATCCTTGAAAACATATGCAGTAACTTATGTTATCACTGTACACAGGCTACAGTTATCAGGGTCTGACCAAAGGAGAGGAGGGAGTTTTTCATTTAAGTTTTCAGTCACTTTCCCTTCTAGTGCTTTGCTTTGTATTTCCATTCTACTTATAATTTTAATAAAATGGCATATTAAATTGTTACAGTTCACTCGTTTTGTTTTTAACCCCCCCCCCCCCCCCCCTTTGCTTGTTACTTTGTCTTTGTCAATGACAGTGGTAACAAAGTTAAGTGTGATCCAAACAATATTCAATAATGTTTATATATAAAAAAATAAATAAAATAAAAAAAAAGATCAGTGATGTTAAACACAATTTTGGAGTAATGATCAGCTTGACCTATAGTAGGTCTGCATGTTGTGGTACGTAAATCAATTTCTTTGAATTACTATTAGTATGTTTTAGGCAGGGATTTCCACATTGTGTGTTTCACAGATCTGAAGGTTAGGTGGCACAGTATTAACGAGATGCATGATGCTGCATCTGTTACTGAATAAAAAAAAAAAAAACTTTTCATAAAATGGTGTCTTGTTTATATAGATTACATTCCAAAGTACTGTAATCTGTTTGGAATAAATATTTTAGTAACACTCCTGTAGCATGTTAAACTCTTTTTTTCTCTCTGTCCTGACGTTACCAAGGCGTGACAGGGCTAATAGTCCTGGGTGCCACAGGTTCGCAACCCCTGTACTAGACCCTCTTTCCTCTCTTATTAAAACACTTTCAAAGAGCTACTGTGGATAGAATACCACCACAGCAATTGAAAACTATATAAAACAACCAATGATCATTTCAAAAGAAACTCATATATAAAATGTGATTAAATGAAAGAAGAAAATGTCCAAAAAATAAAAATGTAGAGATTAAAAATACAAAATACAGCAGAAAAAAATACAGTAAAATCAACAGCAAATAGCCCACCGAATAGTCTAGAAAACTTAGAATTACTTCAAGCCAGCTGATACTAGTCTACAATTTGCTGAAAAAATCTTCAAAGACATTATTACACGGTTCCACAAGATGTTGAAAAAAGCAAAAACATACTGGGGTCTCGCTCACAACAACTGATGATTGGAAAGCTACATTTTGTTGGCTTGTTACCGATTCCAATACAGAAGATGACGAAGTCTTTGGCACTGAGGAATGACAAACAGACAATATTGTGCCTGCTAAAGGTTGTTGTTTAAATATATAGTAAATGTGTAGTTTACAGTAGCTTCAGTTTGTCATTTTCATATAGGATGAGCTGTTATCTGAAATATAAATACATCATAATGTATTAATTTTACATGTTTATGCGATCATATAGAATTACTGCAATTGCTGCATTCGTTTTATATGGGCCATTTAATCTTGTTTACGAACTGTGAACATATTTGCAGTTCTATTTTACCACTGATCCAAATACTGTTTGTGTATGTTTCTAAATCATTATTATTACTATTTTTTTTTTTAAAGTAGTTATTTGCAATAAACATTTAATTCCCAAAAAACAACTACAATACATTTTTGGTAGCGTTGCCATCATACTATATGATTTTAATTGTATGCCTCTCCTTTTTCAGTAAACACACAGCTGCCAACACTGACGAAACAATGCAAAGAACATGCTGGAGCCGAAAACATCTTCACAGAAAAGCTCAGCCCAACTATCTGAAAACACTGATCTTTACAACCATTAAAACACTTACCTTTACACCTTTTTGAAATTAATCCTGTGCAAAATCTGACGTTTGTGACGACATTTTAATTAATCACATAAATGTACTACTGCAGTTCGTAAGCAATTTAAAATTAATTCTGCTGACAAAAAAAAAAAAACATGCTGAGCACTGTGTGTGTGTGTATATATATACAGTGCCTTGCAAAAGTATTCAGACCCCTGACCAATTCTCTCATATTACCGAATTACAAATGGTACATTGAAATTTCGATATTTTATTTTTAAACACTGAAACTCATAATCAATTATTGTAAAAACATTGGTTTTATATTGGGAAATATTTTTAAGAAAAATAAAAAACTGAAATATCTTGCTTGCATAAGTATTCAACCCCTGTGTTGTGGAAGCTCCCAGCTTGCACCGATGAAAGAAATTGCCCTAACGAGGACACAATTACATACTATTGGCCTCCACCTGTGAACCATTAAAGTCGCGGTCACATTTTCTGGATAAAAACCCCACTGTTGAAGGATCATTGGTAAGGCTGTGAATCTGAAGGAAAATGAAGACCAAAGAGCATTCTACAGAAGTTAGAGATAAAGTAATACAAATGCATAAATTAGGGAAAGGGTACAAAATAATATCCAAGTGTTTGGATATCCCAGTGAGCACAGTTGGATCAATAATCAGGAAGTGGAAGCTGCATCACACCACCCAGGCACTGCCCAGAAAAGGCCGTCCCCCAAAACTCAACGCTCAAACAAGAAGGAGGCTTGTAAGAGAAGCCACAGAGAGGCTAACAATCACTTTGAAGGAGCTACAGAGTTCAGTGGCTGGAAGTGGAGTAATGGTGCACCAGTCAACCATATCAAGAGCTCTGCATAACACTGGCCTGTATGGGAGGGTGGCAAGAAAGAAGCTGTTACTCAAAAAGTACCATCTGAAAGCACATCTGGAGTTTGTCAGAAAGCATGAGAGTGACCCAGCTGCGATGTGGGAAAATGTTTTGTGGTCAGATGAGACCAAGATAGAGCTTTTTGGCCAAAATTCAAAGCGCTATTTGTGGCGTAAACCTAACAATGCCCATGCTTCAAGACACACCATCCCTACAGTGAAGTATGGTGGAGGAAGCATCATGCAGTGGGGATGCTTCTCATCAGCAGGGACTGGGCATCTTGTTACAATTGAAGGAAGAATGGATGGAGCAAAATACAGGAAAATACTGCAAGAGAATCTATTTCAGTCTGCTAAAAAACTGAAGCTTGGGAGGAAATTCACCTTTCAGCAGGACAATGATCCCAAGCACAAGGCCAAAGCAACATTGGAGTGGCTCAAGAACAAAAAGGTGAATGTCCTACAGTGGCCCAGTCAACGTCCTGATCTCAATCCCATTGAGAATCTGTGGCACTATTTGAAAATTGCGGTCCACAAGCGTCGTCCAACCAACCTAAACAACCTGGAGCAAATCTGCCAAGAAGAATGGGACAAAAATCACTCCGACACTGTGTGCAAAGCTGGTACATACTTACCCCAAAAGACTTCAAGCTGTTATTGCAGCGAAAGGTGGCTCTACCAAATATTAATGTGTGGGGGTTGAATACTTATGCAAGCAAAATATTTCAGTTTTTTTTTTTTTTTTTTAAATATTTCCCAACATAAAACCAATGTTACCTTACAATAATTGAGTTTGAGTTTAAGTGTTTTAAAATAAAATATCAAACAAAATGAAATTTGAACGTACCATTTGTAATTCAGTAATATGAGAGAATTGGTCAGGGGTCTGAATACTTTTGCAAGGCACTGTGTGTGTGTGTGTGTGTGTGTGTGTGTGTGTATATATATATATATATATATATATATATATATATTACACACACACACACACACACACACACACACACACACACACAATTCTGCAGAGTCAACATCTTGGTTTGAACGATCACCCTCACCTTTTAGCTTAAAGTTGAATTTTCACCATTCATTTACAGTTTTTAATAACCATGCACCAATAATGCCTGAGGGGAAATATCTCAGCTCATGCTCATTTATTTTAGTGGACCAAAAAAGTTGCATGTTTTTATATATTTTTTAAATGTAGCGACTTCTATTTGACTGTTTCTCACCTAAGAAAGTGGTTTTTCATGATGTGCTTCTATACTGAACATAGTAGCTTTAAAAGTTTAATGTTTGTTTTGTGAAAATATTTGAAATAACAAAACAGTGGACATAGTGCAGCAATTTTGATTTGCATTTCATTAGTAAATAAATCTGTTAACTGCACATCTTGATTATTTAGTGTGAATATGTGCTGGGCTCTAACTTTCAATTTTAACCATGCCTAATTGTAAACATAATCTATCTGATGTTAATAATGCCTGTAAATTTCATCCCTGTGAGTCATCGCCTGTAACTCTAACTTGTAATAGGTTATCTGGACAACTCTAACTCTGAAAATGACCAGCGTGACACCACTGAGCAATTTACTCTTGTGTACTGCCTTTTAAACAGCTACCTCAACAGTTTTATCCAAGGTTTCCAAATTTCCACTCTCTGGGAATAGCATACATTTACAGAATTATGGTCCTGAAATGTTTTGCAAAAGATTTTCAAATTAACCAGTTCAGTTTCTACATGTGTTTTAGTCATTATTTGGATTGGCTATTTACTGATTGTTGTAATGGTTTACTCTAGAATGACTGCGCTGTATTAGATTATTGCATTTAATATTTATGGTGCAGTTTTATTTGTAATTTAAGTATTGCATATATGCAATATGCCGTTATAACACTGATTGTATGCTGTTGTCTTTGCTGCAGCTCGAGCCTTCTTGTCAAGGCAACCACAGTAAATTGTTACCTGGGTAAATTAAGGAATTGACTGACAGGGAAACAGAAATTTGTCACTGAATAGGAGACAATGCATCTGCACTGTAAATCTACCTCCCGACCAGGAAGGGCGCTAAGTAAGGCTGGTGATAAGCTTTCACAGGGATGGGCCAACTCGATGGTAGGACGGAACTGGAAATCAGCCATCTTGGTTAAAGGGTGTAGCTGCAAGACTGCTAAACAACTCCACTGGGATCAGCTGTGGTGTGCCCGGCGATTGGATAAACTCCATTGGGATCAGCTGTGGTGTGCGCGGCGATTGGATAAACTCTATTGGGATCAGCTGTGGTGTGCGCGGCGATTGGATAAACAACTCTGTTGGGATCAGCTGTGGTATGTGTGGCAATTGGATAAACAATTCCACTGGGATAAGCTGTGGTATGCGCAGCGATTGGATAAAGCATGCCACCATGCTGATTGCGAGGAGGAGCTTGGCAGTACAAAGGGAATGCAGCTACGCAAGTACAGCCCCTTGTGCTGAAAATATAAAAATCGAGCCTGATGTGTTGTTTGTTTTTAGACAGCTAACAATTGGAAGCTGAAGCCAACAAAGCCAGCAAAAACCCTGGATATCACCCAAATCAGCAAAACACCATTGGAGACTTCATGGGACACTTTCACTGGAAGCACTTGCCGTATTTCTTGGCACTGTGGATTACTCTGTGTGTGTATGTATGTGTTGTCGTCACGGAAATATAGTACATAGTCCTATTTGGAGCAAAACAGTTCAACAGCTTGTTATAATTACATCATGCTTATGCTACAAATACCTGCACTGAAGTCTGAGAGTGGTGGAAGACTGTCTGCATGCTGATTAACACGTTCTAAAGCTTCCTTCAAGTCCTCAGAATCTAGCTTGGCCTGCATGTCGTCGAGAGTTATATATACCTGAATACCAGAAAACATTTAATGTTATAATAAAACTAAAAGAAAAATCACTGAACAAGTTCAGTTTTAGTTCACTGTTAACTTCCAGCCTTAATTACATAACATTACTAAAGGTATTTAATTAGTATGTGCTTTACAGTGGCTTGCGAAAGTATTGACCCCCCTTGGCATTTTTCCTACTTTGTTGCCTTACAACCTGGAATTAAAATGGACTTTTTGGGGGTTTGTATCATTTGATTTACACAACATGCCTCCCACTTTGAAGATGCAAAATATTTTTTATTGTGAAACATACAAGAAATAAGACAAAAAAAAGAAAACTTGAGCGTGCATAAGTATTCACCCCCCCCCAAAGTCAATACTTTGTAGAGCCACCTTTTGCAGCAATTACAGCTGCAAGCCTCTTGGGGTATGTATCTATAAGCTTGGCACATCTAGCCACTGGGATTTTTGCCCATTCTTCAAGACAAAACTGCTCCAGCTCCTTCAAATTGGATGGGTTCCACTAGTATACAGCAATCTTTAAGTCATACCACAGATACTTAATTGGATTGAGGTCTGGGCTTTGACTAGGCCATTCCAAGACATTTAAATGTTTCCCCTTAAACCACTCGAGTGTTGCTTTAGCAGTATGCTTAGGTCATTGTCCTGCTGGAAGGTGAACCTCCCTCCCAGTCTCAAATCTCTGGAAGACTGAAACAGGTTTCCCTCAAGAATTTCCCTGTATTTAGCACCATCCATCATTCCTTCAATTCTGACCAGTTTCCCAGTCCCTGCCGATGAAAAACATCCCCACAGCATGATGCTTGCCACCACCATGCTTCACTGTGGGGATGGTGTTCTCGGGGTGATGAGAGGTGTTGGGTTTGCGCCAGACAGAGCTTTCCTTGATGGCCAAAAAGCTCAATTTTAGTCTCATCTGACCAGAGTACCTTCTTCCATATGTTTGGGGAGTCTCCCACATGCCTTTTGGCGAACACCAAACGTGTTTGCTTATTTTTTTCTTTAAGCAATGGCTTTTTTCTGGCCACTCTTCTGTAAAGCCCAGCTCTGTGGAGTGTACGGCTTAAAGTGGTCCTATGGACAGATACTCCAATCTCCGCTGTGGAGCTTTGCAGCTCCTTCAGGGTTATCTTTGGTCTGTTTGTTGCCTCTCTGATTAATGCCCTCCTTGCCTGGTCCGTGAGTTTTGGTGGGCGGCCCTCTCTTGCCAGGTTTGTTGTGGTGCCATATTCTTTCCATTTTTTAATAATGGCTTTAATGGTGCTCCGTGGGATGTTCAAAGTTTTGGATATTGTTTTATAACCCAACCCTGATCTGTACTTCTCCACAACTTTGTCCCTGACCTGTTTGGAGAGCTCCTTGGTCTTCATGGTGCTGCTTGCTTGGTGGCGCCCCTTGCTTAGTGGTGTTGCAGACTCTGAGGCCTTTCAGAACAGGTGTATATATATATATATATATATATATATATATATATATATATATATATATATATATATATATATATATACTGAGATCATGTGACACTTAGATTGCACACAGGTGGACTTTATTTAACTAATTATGTGACTTCTGAATGTAATTGGTTGCACCAGATCTTATTTAGAGGCTTAATAGCAAAGGGGGTGAATACATATGCACACACCACTTTTCTGTTATTTATTTTTTAGAATTTTTTTAAACAAGTTATTTTTTTCATTTCACTTCACCAATTTGGACTATTTTGTGTATGTCCATTACATGAAATCCAAATAAAAATCCATTTTAATTCCAGGTTGTAAGGCAACAAAATAGGAAAAATGCCAAGGGGGGGTCAATACTTTCGCAAGCCACTGTAAATCAGGATGGCAATATGTTTTGGGTGCCCTCTAAAATCTCAACAGGTACATTTTTTTAAAACATGGAAATTATGAGCAAAGAAAACAAAAACAACAAAGCCTTCCATTTAATATTTTCTAACCTGACAAATCAGATGGGACTTGCACTACCTACCACATTTGGGGTCTCAAGGTGTTTCACTATCACAGGAAAGAGTTTTCCCTTGTCGGGCACCACAGGGTAGGTATAAAAACCAATAGCAGGTTCATCCACTTCCAAGCCCTGGAAGAAGAGTTCCATTTATAATCAATAGACAACAAGAGCTTAAATCCTTTCAAATCACTGCATTTATTGCAACAAAAACAGTGTAAAACGTAACTATTCACAGAATCCCAAAATGTGACTCTTTGGCAGAATTATTGTCCACTTGTTTTCAGCGGCTCTATGTATTGCAATGTAGTTCAAACCAGAACAAGGCAGCATTGAAAAAGATTATGTATGTCGCTGGGACAGTGGCTGTTGTCGATTCTGCCCCCTCACAGCAAATGGGTACTTTGAATATTAACTGCTTTAAGCAAAGCGATAAAGTAAATAAATTAGTCAGTTTCCTTGGGTTTAACCTCATCACTTCAAATGTTTCTTTCAATCTTGAAAGCCACAGCATACAAGTTAAACTTCATGTTATTAAACTGTCAGAAAAAAAAAGTAAACAGCCAAGAAATAGTTTAAACACTGGCCAAGTAGTAAATATTTAACCAGAAAGATCCAAGTCAAATATGATTTTAAAACAGTAGAATGTGCAGTTTCATGGCTAAACCTTAAACCATTTTTACAGTATTTCTGGAAAAATCAAGAGACATCCCTTCCCTAAATAAATTAACTTACCTTGTAACTGAAGTCAAAATCCTCCAATTCATCATCAGCCAATTTCAAAATATGTTGCTAGCAAAAGCAATAACAAACATTTGTATTAAACAAATATTAAACAAACATAAAAAATGGGTCAGTTGGGCTGTGTATGTTGTGCTGTAATAGTAGTATGTTCTGTATTCTCCAGTGTTTTAGGACTAGGACAGTGTTTTCACCTGTGGCAAAGTGGTTGATTGTATACAGGTGCAGGAGTGATACAGTGCATGAAGGAAGCAGAAAGAATTATAATCCAGTTTGGAATGTTTTTATTTTGTAATTCCAGGACTGGCAACCATTTAACATGTAATGGACATAAGATCAAAAGTACCGTGATAGTATCAAATATCATGATACTGTGCATGGTATGGTAATGAGGCTCCCTAAATGAGTTATCGCAGGACACTAAATCACACACATACTTGTATACATGAACAAGTTTTCCTACAGAACAGCAGCTTCAGGGAGTGGTTAACATGTAGAAAACAGGAATTACTGATTAGAGGAAAAACCTCAAAATGGAGTGTAGTAACCAGTGGAGTACCACAGGGATCAGTATAAGGTCCTCTGCTCTTCCTAATCTACATTCACTGTTTGCTTCAGGACTTACAGATTGAGGGGGTCAATGTGTTTGATTGAGAGAGAACTAACCACTGTTTATTTTTGCCAACAGCGTTTACTGAGCTTTTGTTTCTTAAAAAATAAAAAGTATACCATATAGACACCTTGTATCTACAATAGTCATCACTTTTTAGGAGATTTTGGCCTAACTGTCACTGTGACGCTGGTGTATGAGTAGAAAAAGAAAGAAAGAAAGAGAGAACTGTCGTTGAAATAAATGCTATACACCTTTTCCTTTTGCTACTTAATAGTTTTGTGAATCTCCATACAACTTTCTGGATAAAGGTTACAGCTTTTGTAAAAGCAAATTAGTTTAAATGTTAGTGTCCCTGGGTGGCAAGGCCATTGATTTAATATAAACATTAATAAAAACCAAAGCATTGCAGCAAACTGTACACATCAATCCCCACACACTGCTAGGCCATCATTACTAAAACCAGGAACCAGGTCTGGATTCAATAGAATAACCCTATCCACTATTTCCATTACATGAGTAGATATTGAACTTCATGCTGATTTGAACTCTGCTCTCGCCAAGATAAGCACCAACTAAGACGTAGCTTTGCAGTAAACTAATGTGATCCATCTGCATCTCCATCCATTTGTGTTGTTTTCCATATGATAATGTAGATATCCTTCTGTCTGGTGTTGATTGCTGAAGTGTAATGCTGGCTCCAGGGATCAGCTTATCATCCCCCCCCCCCTACCCCCATCCTGCATCCTGTCTAAAATGTTGAAGGTGATGAACACAAAGGACATGAGGGATCCTCACCCACCCAGAGATTTAGGTTCTGTGGTGATGGGAGAACATCATATGCTGATCTGATGAGGAAACTGATCCTGCTCTGTTCCATTGTCCACAAGTCTTGCCAGCTGATCTTGCGTTGTTCCACACTCTCCCATCTCATCCATTCTCCCTGCTTGGCCTGGGAAATGGCTTTTACACACCTGATACTCTCCTCCTGCTTTTGCACCTAATTGACTACCAGCTTCCTCCGTTGAGCTGGGGTTGCCTTGTGCCATGTAGGAGGAGCTGAACTGAGACCAAGACCTCCTTTTCCATGCTGAACTTGCCCCATAATATCTCCGATTCAAAGGGCAGCCTTGGCATCTCCCACAGCTATTTTTGCTGTCCATTTTCTTCCAGTTTTCAACAGAGGTGCTGCCTCCCTTACGCATATGTCGCGTAAATCTACTAACGTCATTTCCAGTCTGACTTTGATGTACTTAAACTCCTCAGTTAGAGCAGAGATTGGCAGCTGCAGTACTCCTTTACCATAAAGTGCCACTCTGCTGAGGCAGCGTGGAACTCCCAACCATTTCCTGATGAATGAACTGACTGAAGCTTCCAGCTTCTCAACTGTTGTCAAGGAAACCTCATACACAGTCAGTGACCACAGCAGTCTTGGAAATAGACCAAACTGAAAGCACCAGAGTTTGAGTTTGCCTGGTAAAGCGCTGCTGTCTATGCTCTTCAACCCTTCCACTGCTTGTTGTCTAACTTCTCCCACACAAACTGTGTCCTTCAGATCCCCATCGTACCATCTCCCTAGACTTTTCAATGGCTTCTCAGACACTGTTGGTATTGCCTCACCATTAATGTAGAACCTTTTATCTACTACTTTGCCTTTAATTATAGAGATGCTCCTTGATTTAGTGGGCTTGAATTGCATTCGTGCCCATTCAATATTATTGGTTAATTTGCCCAATAACCGATTAGTGCAGGTTACTGTTGTTGTCATTGTTGTCATGTCATCCATGTATGCTCGAATTGGTGGTAGTCGCATTCCAGAAGCCAAGCGCTCCCCTCCCACTACCCATTTTGATGCCCTAATAATTACTTCCATTGCCATGGTAAAAGCCAGTTGAGAAATGGTAGATCCTGCTATTATTCCAACTTCTAGGCATTGCCATGTAGTGATGAATTCTGAAATTGCAAAACTAAATTGCAAATCTCCAAAGTAGGCTTTCACTAAATTTGTTATTGTCATTAGTACACTGAAAAAATCAAATGCTGCCCAAAGAAGTTCATGAGGCATTGAACCATATGCATTAGCTAAATCCAGGAATGTCACATGGAGCTCCTTCCTCTCTTTTTTGCTGATTGAATTTGTCGCTAGATTACGCTGATGTGTTCCAAGCATCCTGGGAAATCTGGAATGCCTGCTTTTTGTACTGAATTGTCAATGAAGCAGTTCTTTAATAGGTAGGTTGACAATCTAAGTTTAACAGGGAAACAGGACGAAACTGACTGATGCTTGCAGAATCCTTTTCTTTTGGTATAAAGACTCCACCTGCTCGGCGCCATACTCTTGGTACAACCTGTTTTTCCCATGCCACTTTCATCCATTTCCACAGGATTCATAGAACTCAGAAGCACACTTCATTAGGCCCTGGAGATGATGATGCCCTTGCTTTTTTTACAGCTTGCTCTACTTCTTTCCACTGAGGTGCACCGTCCTCCATTTGGTATTCGGGTGGATTGATAGGTGGGATGTCTGAAGGAATTGACATTTGAATCTGTATGTGTTTCCTCCAAATCTCTCTCCAGCTCAAACTTAGATGATTTTAGTGTGCCATTTCTCTCACTGGTGGATATCTTCTTTACAAATTTGAATGGATCTTTATAAAAGTTATAAAACCACCCTATGAAGTCATACAATGTTTTAGAAGCGCACTTCCTATAACGTGTGGAATGCGAGTGGTATGTGCTGCGTTGTCACATAAAGAATGACTGTGGCGAGAGAGTGACGATCTTCTAAACTGCATGGAAACCCAGCGAATGACAGAGACTTCTAGTCGAAACATTTGACATTGATTGATTTTAGTTCATTTTAGTATTTCTAAATTCAGCATTATTGAGTGTTACATAGTTATGGATGAAAACTTTGACTATAGCTTCTGTCTGTTCAAATACAACCTACCTTTGTCAACATAACAGATTTATCCTGGACAGCATGCTGGTGATGCTCCATTATCGTGGCAAGTGACATGCCATCAAAGTGAATCTGAACCAACATCTTCTCTTTCGGGTCTTTTGGCAGCTCCTAAGTCAACAGAACAACAAGTAATATCTTGAAGTAATAACAAGATAATAAATCTGAGACCAGACCAGCATAGAATAAGATGATTGAGTACGTCAGACATAGAAACATTTACAACACACCTCAAAGAAAAATCTAACTTGAATGCAGTGCTCTAAATTACATTATAGAAGTTAATCAATTTTTACTTGATCAATTGGGAAAAGATTATTGATTATCTTTAACAACTATAAAACCACAACTACAATAGGAACAGGCAAAATCATACGTTACCATAATATCCACATTAATGTATCTATGCTGAAGTAATTCTTTAAGAAGGTGAACTGCATCTGGCTGCCAGACGTTGCCAACCTGAGACAAATGATCCAAGAAAAGGATTGTCATAAATTAACAAGTGCAAACGAATATGCAAAAAAATAAAAAAATGTAATGGTTACTTACAGGTAGAAGCCCATAAAGCTGACAGGGGATGCAAAGCTGTGGGACCTCTTCAAACAGAACTGTTGGGAAAATGTGGCACACCGGAATCTTCTCGATAAACCCTTGATCTATATACCGTACCTAGTCATTACATAAAACGAGGGAAATAAAAAATTAAAAAAGGAGCCATTACTACATTCTACAGGTAATACATTTTTATTATGCCGCTCCTGGTTGAAATGTTATATTTGGAAAGAAAATGAGTTTGACAGGGTTAGAAACTAACAATATTGTACTACTAGTCCAAAAGACTAGTACCTTTCGAAACTTGCTAGCTCTGATGTAACCTAGTTAGACCATACGTTTTACTGTAGCCCTGAAGATGAAATTGTTAGCTAGGTGGCTGCATTATTTTTTTCATTATTATAATTTTTTTAATTAGCAGTGGGAGAAACTTCTTCAGTATGTACAGTAGAATCTGCCAGAACTGACAAGACGCTGAATCTACCAGGTTGGACACTAATGCAAGCATAACAAATAGAGAAGAAAACAAGGGAAATGCAGGTATTTTCAAGAAAGCTGGGAGACTTTGTATAAATGGATTTTAATGTGTGAAGGATGCCTTCCTTTTTGTCAGAGCCACCAGTGAATATTTTACTTTTTAAACACTGCAATAACTAATATAATCTGACAGATCCGGGGATTTATTTGCACTATGCGGGGACCTTATTTTCCCCCACTGGTGCTTAAGCCCCGGAGCACTCACTGCACCCATTATCAGAGATTAAAGCCTGGTTTTCAAATGAACCGATTATTGCTCACCAGTACTGAATTGGTATAAGAAAAGTGTGTTTTAAAGTAAATTTCAGCTTCCAATCACAAAGTATGCTGACGATAATGTAAACGCCACAAACCTACAGATAGCGAATCCCAAACGTTAAAACGGGTTACTGTTGTACACGTAAGAACTCAACTTTATTAAGAATAAACTGTGTTAAGTTTTAAGCAACATATTACAGTAAATGTGCATTATTGCAATTGCTTAATTATTAGTTTTAAAAATGTTTAGTAAAACATGGCCTATTTTTTGACCTTGTTAGTACAACTAGCCCCCTTTGCTAATTACTTTTTTTTTCATTTGTGGGGGGGGGGGGGTGTTTGTGTGTGTGTGTGGTGGAGTTGGGTCGCAACACAGTATACATCTCCACATTTATGTAAAATGACTTTACATGCAACTTGTTTCAGTAAATTAAAAACGGCCAATAAACTTTACATCCTACGCAGAGGGAGAACTCAAACATATAAAGTCACAAAATGAAGTTGGCATTGCAGGGGAGATGAAGGGAGGTTTCAGTTCCAAGGGACTGTTTTGTAAGCATTATGAATGCTTATTCACACGTTAGAAAACTGACTTTTCCTGAATTTAACGCAACACTGTGAACACAAGCATATATGTGTACAAAAGGGTATAGAGCTGCTGCTCTCTTTAATCTTCATTTTTCTATAGCGCCTTTCATAGTGGACCACCATCACAAAGCGCTTTACAAGATACAAGACCAGGTTGTGTGAACTATGCCAGTGATTTTTTTGCGATGTAAAATCTTGGGAGGACCGCCTAAGCGTTATTTCGAGCCGCCCAAGGAAAAATCCTGAAACTTGTATTTAAATTGTCTCAATACAAGCCTATTTTTAGAAGGGCGAAATGAGTAGTGCATTTTCATGTGACAGGGGTCGCGCGTCATTCCATTAAGTCTGCGGTCAGCAGCAGTGACAGTAGAGTGAGGCAAGTCGAGTGAACTCCCGCCTCTGCTGTCACTGAGTGGTCGAGTGGATTTGAAGGAGAAACATAAACTATAGTCGCAATGGACAAGACAGGGAAAAATGACTCAGTTCTTCAGACCGGGAAAGAGAGCATGAGTGGTAGATGATGACGGTGAAGCGGCAAGGTAATCACAAAAGTTAAGAAAGTAAAGGACGTGACAGCTCTGATAATTGATGGTTAAATCCGTTGTATCAACAAAATAAAATATCTAGACAGCAGTCAAGAGTGACTGACTCAGGAAAGAGGAAACGCTACTTTTAAATAGCAAAGAATATCTGCAAGCTATGCTAGGGTTGCCACCTGAGATACGAAAATACCAGACCCCCCTCCCGCACAAAATAAAGCTGTTTCACTAATGAATCAATAAGCAATCACAATCTAGCAAACTTTGTACAAACTTTAAACATTTACCTTAATTCATAGATTTGTGACTACAGTGTATACATGTTTAAAATTGAAGAAAATATTTTCAACATTTTTTTCCACAATAATCTAGCTGCTTTATACAATTTCATTTTCACTGTGTGGTAAAAAATTCTTTAGCTCCAGTCAGGCGGTGAGGACTCAGCATCAGCAGGGAGCTAAGGGACAGCTGCCTAGAGGAGATGGGCCAGAGAGGGAGGCAACAGAGAGACCTGCTGGTCAAAATTTTTTATCAGGCCAACAAAAACTGTAGGGTGAAGTGTTCAGACAAAGGGTGTGTTATTTGCCCATAGGGATACAAGTACACTAGAGAAATGTTCACTGTTCATCTCTTTTTTGTTTTTATTTGGTGACACACTAGGTGGAATTGTGGAATATATCAACATCATTAAACCTTTTGAAAAAGAAAACACCTTGCCCATGTCTTGTGATTCATCATAATAACATCTGCTGATGCCGATAGGGTAAACTGAACTGCTTCTACATGAAGGGATGTGCCAAATACCACATATGACATGATATCTTTGTCAGAGGTAGGTCTAAAAAAATCTGATCTTTATTTCCCAGTCAATTATTCTTTTTCAGTTCACCTAGTCATTAGCTCATGCAAAAATTTAAAAAACCCCAAATTTCTCAACTGTGCCCTACCAAAGGTTTTATAATGTTACTCCAGGCCAAAACCTGGCATTTCTGGACCTATATAAGCCAAATCTGAATGTTAGGAAGGGGCATGAGTGTTAAGTTGACCGCGACAACGAAGCCGGACTGACCGCACTTAGTCACCACCTAAGCCTCTTTGAGTCAGTAAAACCCCCTGTATGCATCAGTTGCAGAGTCACTTACAACAAAGTCTCACCCAAAAGACAGAGCACAAGGAGGTTAAGTGACTTGCTCAAGGTGAAAGGAGGGGATGGTGCGCCCAAAGCAACAGTTTGCTGGGGGACCAGAGGCCGTCCTGGTGGTTTATATATGCCACCTCAGTAGTGTTGTCTGTCCGGACAAGTACATGTACGCCCTGAACCTCCTGTAAAAAAAAAAAACTCACTGCCTGCAATTAAGAGAATATTTATATGGAGACTTTGCGCTCCCCTGTTTCACACAGCGCACCTGGATGCATCTGTGGTGACAACTTCTCTCCTGGTAATGCTGCCCAGCGCTACGCATAAGACAGTGCCGAAACACTGTTAGCAGACAGCCATAGTTCAATGTTGAACCAGCCTTGGAGAGGGTGCATTTGCAGAAAACCCAGAGGGTCTGGGAACCTGCTGCCATCAAGCCCAAGAGCCGTTGAAACGTCACTACTGTGAGCCTTATGTTGGGCTGAAAAGCTTCATTCAAAACGGCTATTCTCTGCACTCTGTCCTCAAACAGAGTGGATAACAGTAGGTTATTACCATAACCCTGGTTCCCTGTAAAAGAATGACAACCATTGCCGAATAGGAAGAGCCCTCTGACCATCAATCACTGAAAATCTATAAAAAAGCTGCCCTATTAGGGCCCTGCTGTGAGGAAGAAGTCCCAGCCACCTCCTTCTGAAGAGGGTCGTCCTCACAGTAGCATATCGCTATTTTCTTTCGAAATTGGAGGTCAGCTGGGGACACGACCTCGAAGGGTAATGGTTGTCATTCTTTTTCAGGGAACCAGGATTATGGTAATAACCCAACGATCCCTTTCAATGGAATGACAACCTTTACTGAATGGGAAGCTGTATCAAAGCTGTCGTGGCTCCAGATCACCGACAGTACAGCCTCGCGGCGATAGCCTCAGAGCCCACATCACGCCTAAGGGCATGCCGCCTGCAACACTCTAGAGCCCAGAGAGGGTCTCACTCTGTTTGCAACATAAAGGCGGTAGAAACAAGCAAATGTCTGACTACCTGTCAATGTAGCAGCATTGCATAACTCATCTAAGGAGGCGCCATGAAGGAAAGCCCACAAGGTTGCCTGGCCTCTGGTAGAATGGGCCGTAATGTCCCCGGGTAAGGGGGAGTCCACCTGTTCATATGCCAAGAATATAGCATCTGCCACCCAGTGCGCTAGACGTTGCTTCGACAGGGCCTGACCTCTAGAGTGGGACCTATAGCAGATAAACAGCTGGTTGGACTGTCTTCAGGATGGCGTCCTATCCAGGTAACATGGCAGAGCCCGAACTGGGCATAGCGTGTGCTGTCTACGGTCCTCCTCTGACTCGTGCAGAGGAGGTCTGAAAGTTTCCAAAACCACTGGTTGGTTAATATGGAGTGATGAGACCGCCTTTGGCAAAAAGGCTGGATTTGTTTGTCATGTTACCCGTGAGTCATTTCCAGTGAAAGTCATACATGTGTCATCGATGGACAGCGCATGAAGCTCACTTACTCGTCTGGCAGACATAATGGCTATTAAAAATGCCATTTTCAAGGAAACAGGGTGCAGTTCTGCTGACCCCATGGGCTCGAATGGGGGACCCATAAGGACCCATAAGTTGGAAAACTTTCCATTTGTATGAGAACTGGGCTCTAGTGCTCGGCGCCCTTGCAGACTGTAGTGTTTCTACTACTGCCTCTGGCAAACCTCGTCTGAATAGATGGCTCTGTTCAATGGCCAGACCCAGAATTGGAGCTGGGCTGGGTTCAGGTGCCATAATAGCCCCTCCGCTTGGCTCAGGAGGTCCTTGCGTAGCGAGAGCTGCCACGGTTGACCCGACAACAAACCAGGGGAGCCTCAGCCATCTGGGTGCAACCAACAAAACCTGTGCTCTCTCCACCCTGATCCTCTCTAAATGTCAGGGGCAGTAATGGTAGCGGAGGGAACGCATACAAGAGCCCGTGGCCAGGGGTGGGCTAGCGCGTCTACTCCCAGGGGGCCCCCATCTCTCTCCATGGAGAACCATAGGGGGAAACGAGTGGACTCGGCTGTGGCAAACAGGTCGACTTGTGCAGTAGGAAACTTCTCCCAAATCTGTTTCACCACTTGAGGATGCAGTCTCCACTCCAAGCTCTTCTGCACAGGAGGTCTGCTGCCTTCTTGTTCACACCAGGGAGGTGAACTGCCCTGATGGAACGCAAGTTTCTGTGCAGAACAGGAGTCTGTGTGCTATGTGATGAAGGCCCGGAATGCACAGGCCACCTTGGTGGTTTATGTAGGCTACCACTGTGGTGTTGTCCGTCCGGACCAGCACATGTTTGTGCACTAACTGCTGGCAAAATGAGATAACGCCAGGTTCACTGCTTTTTTTCGCATTTATGTGCGCTTGATGCCAATGTCCCTTCCACTGACCTCTTATTCCACTCCCATTCCAGACCACTCCCCAGCCCAGGCTGGAGGCATCTGTAGTGACCACTTTCCTTTTGTGAGGGGAGATCCAAGGAGCAGATTGCCGGGATGGAGCTGTGACCACCTGTCCCCTGGTGAACACCCCCTCAAGTGGTACCGCCGAGGCGGTGACCATCCCGCTTCCCCTGAGAGGCGCCTACGCCTCTGCACCGGCGGTGGAGAAGGGGAGGGTGACCTCAGGTGTGTGGAGGAGCTCCTTGGTCACTGTAGAATGGGGAGGTCCTAGAGGACCTTTGCGAAGAACCCTGGACCTCATTCTCCCTTGGCTCGGGGAGAGACACTCCGCTGGGGATAGGGATGCTGTCCTGCACTTAGTGTCCTGCACTTCCTGCATGTGCTTTGGCCGCGTGGTCTGGCCCCAACCATCTGGCACAGGACAAGTGCTCGCCCTGTCTGGGCAGCTTTGCTGCGTACTGGTCGCACTGGTGGATACCAGCCGAGGACCCAGTGGAGCGCACTGACATGGCACGTGCGTAGGCGGGGCTGCAATCGGTGCAGAGTGTTAATGGCGTTGGCGCCGAGGAAGCGTGGTTTGTGCAGAGGGGAACTGCGGTCTGTTCCGAGCAATCAGTACCGCATCTATCGGCGCCGAGGGAGAGCGTGGGTCTGTGCCGAGCAGACTATGCCGAGCAGACGATGCCGAGGCACTCTGCGTCGAGGTCGGTGCCGAGGAGAGCGCTGTTGAAGCCGAGTCAATCAGCACAGAGGTCAGTGCCGGGCTGTAGACGGTGCCGAAGATATTCACACCGGTGAAGAGTCAAATCGGGGCCGGGGTCGGCGTCAAAGAGAGCGCTGTTAAATAGTGGACGGGGTAGGCTCTTGAGGATGTTGCAAGCCTGATGCCGGGCTGATGTAGCCGATTCAGTCTGCGTAGGTGCCAAGGGCAAGTGCAGCCGCGCTAGGAAAGCCCGAGGCTTGAGAGGGGCGCTAGGCCTGAGCTGTTTTTTTTTTTTTGGTTGCTGTGGCCAATTAAATTGGCGTAGAGGACGACGCCGCGAGCCCACGGGGTCACCCTACAGCACCACAACAGCTCCAAACACGGTAGAAAAACTACAGTAGTGGAAAAGAGAGTAATGGCCGCTTGCCAATCTCAAAGAGGGGTTGAAACCAGCTCTAGTCAGTAAACTGACAGGAGAATAAGGCAGGAGCACTCTCGATAAAACGCTCGAAAGCGTAAATTACTATGAATATTTTAAAATTTGAAGAAACCGACAAATCAGCCAAATTCAGATAAAGAAAGCACGAGGCAATCTGTGACCTGTCTCAGTGAAGTGAGAGAGAAAATGCCGATATGCTACTGTGAGGATGACCCTCATCAGCAGGAGGTGTGAGGGACTTCTTCCTCACAGCAGGGCCCCGATAGGGCAGCTTTTTTATATATGCTCAGTGACTGACGGTCAGAGAGGGCTCTTCCTATTCGGTACTGGTTGTCATTCCACTGAAAGGGAACATGGTCTTGGAATCCAGATACACTCCTAAATAGGAGGCTGCCTGCAAAAGGTGCAAGCTGATTCTTTGCATAGTTCACCAACAGACCTAATGGAAGCAGGTGGTCTGTGACGAGTTTTGTGTGAACCCCTGCAGGGTTCATACTCTTTTTCAATGTTAAAATGACATACTTTTTCCAGATTGTGTTTTAGTTAGTTTCTACTAGTCCCCCCTTTTTTTCGGTTTCATTCGGCTCCTATTGGTCTTCTCTGCTTTTTCCGGAGAAGAAACAACTAGAGACCTGTGCATAACATCTTTCCGATAATGTCGGACAGGCCTTATTGCTGCAACAACTGCTGTATGGTTAACATTTTGAACCTCCGTTGAATCATATGGAATGACCTGTCTGAGATAGAAGATTGGTCTGAGGCCACCATCCCATTTGGGCACCAGGAAGTACCTGGAATAAAAACCTTCTTCCAAGTGAAAAGGATGAACTGTGCAAATAGCTCGCTTCTGCAGAAGGGATGTCACCTCCTAGGAGGAGACCATCTTGTGGATCCGTGACTAACGTTGTAGTCATGCTCCGAAATAGAAGATGACTGAGTTTGAATTCCAGAGAATAACCAGTTTGTACAGTATTGACCACCCAGGGCCCTGGGAATCTAGGGATGCTGATTTTGTCGGAGGCTTAGCCTGAAGCTTTTGCCTTTGTACTCTGTGGCGGAACTTTCCCCTTTGTGTAGCCGTGGGTCGGTTGTGAAAACCCACTCTGGCTTTAGCAAGATCTGGCAGTGCCGGTCTAAGGCAGCTGGAACCTTGGTTTCCAGTTTGGTGCCTACAGAAGGCGGCCTCTTTCGTAGACTCCCGCGCCTGACGAGAGCGCTGCAGCATGTCATCTACCACAGTACCAAAAATGTACCCTGGGGTAACGGAAGCATCCAGTAATGGGCCTTGTCACCATCCACTATGCGTACCTCAGACAGCCAGAAATTCAGCCAAGCCAAGTTTTTCTGCCTCATGCAGGCTGTACAGCGTTCCCAAAGAATATGAAGCAGCAGGTGCCATAGCCGGGTGACCCCAGGATGAATGCACCTAAAGAGAGGAAATCCAGGTGTACCGGAGGAGACACCTGAGAGGGAACGGGATCATCCTCAAAAAATGAGTGTTTTCGCTTGTCATCTACAGGCCATAGAACATTCAAAACATCTGTGGCCCTATTAATCAGCGGCAAAAGCTCTGCTGATAATGACACGTGCTACTGATGTTGCACCATCTGAGTCACTCTCCTCAGAGGGGAACTCTTGATCGGCTGTCTCCTCAGAAGCAGCAATACAGCAGATCGTCTGTGTGTACTACTCCCTGCGATTGTAATGGTGCAGAGGGAGCAGGTGTAGCTGTGCGGTCAAGCAACAGCTCCGCTAACAGATTTCCCTGTTGGGAGACCGCCTCAGAGCTTATCCAGTTCCTCAGACCTCTCCGATCTATGAGACCTGTGGCTCTTTCTCCTCCTCCTCTTAGGAGGGGAAACCGGAAAAGGGGATGAGGAGGACCGTGAATCCTACGTGACATTCTCCTACTTTCCCTAGGCACAAAACTCTCATGAGCTGAAGGAGGGGAGCCTTGTCCAGGTGGAACAGACAGTGCTTTACAGAGCTGCGTGATACTTGTTTCTCGAATGTACGCTTAGAGAAGGAAGCAAAAAACTCACAATAGTTGCGGTCAGTGAGTGCCTCCCTAATGTGCTCCGGACCCAGACAGGCAGCGCATCTGCCATGCCTGTCCTCCGTGGGGAGACCTGCCTTGCACACACTACCGGTCAAAAGTTTTAGAACACCTCTATTTTTCCAGTTTTTATTGAAATGTACGCAGTTTAATGTCTCAATGTACTCTGAAATTAAAGCATAAAACAAATTAACAATTGGAGATAAAAAAAGAAATCATGGAATCGTTTTCTTTAACAAAATTTAATCTAAATTTTTTACTCAAAGTAGCCACCTTTTGCAGATATAACAGCCGAACACACTCGTGGCATTCTTTTACAATGGAACTCAAATATTGTTTGGAAAGTTCCCACAAATGTGTTGCACTTGTAGGTTGCTTTGCTTTCACCCTTCTGTCCAGTTCATCCCAAACCAGCTCGATGGGGTTTAAGTCTGCAGACTGTGCTGGCCATTCCATGATTTGAAGCCTACCATCTTGTTCTTTTCTTCTAAGGTAGTCCTGACATAGCCTGGAGGTATGTTTTGGGTCATTATCTTGCTGTAGGATGAACCCCTGACCAACTAGGCATATACCAGAGGGTATTGCATGGCGCTGCAAAATGCTGTGGTAGCCGTTTTGGTTCAGGGTGCCACTCACTCTGTGCAAGTCGCCAACTCTGGATCCAGGAAAAGAGCCCCAGACTATCACGCTTCCTCCTCCATGTTTGACAGTTGGTGTCACACACTGAGGAACCATCCTTTCGCCTACTCGACGGCATACAAAAACCCTGCGTGCTGAACCGAAGATTTCAAATTTTGATTCATCGGTCCATAAGACCTTCTTCCAGTCTTCAGTAGTCCACTGTCGGTGCTTCGTGGCCCAGGCAAGCCTCTTTTTCTTATTTTGCCATCTTAGCAATGGCTTTCTTACTGCCACTTGACCTGCAGCTCGAAGTCTTCTCTTCACAGTTAAAACTGAGACTTGCTTACTTCGACCAGTGTTAAGCTGTGCTTGAAGCTGTTGTCCTGTGAGCCGCCTATCACGCAAGCTGTTGACGGTCAGAAACTTCTTCTGATTCTGTTGTGGCTTTGGGTCTGCCAGACCTCTTCCTGTCAGTTTCCAAGTGCCTTTTGATGGTGTAGGAAACTGTACTCACTGACACCTTGGCTTTCTTTACAATTTCTCTAAAGGAAAGACCTACACTTTTAAGGGTTATAATGGTCTGTCTGTCTTCCTTTGTTAATTGCCTTTTTCTCGCCATTATGATAGCAATATACTACTTCCTGCAGTACAATACTGTCCAAATAATGCTTAAAGAGGGTGTAGTAACACAGTATGTTCCAACACTGCTTTTATACAGACAGAGTTTGTAAGTAATCAATATAAGTTGGGACACTTGTAGGAATTGTTAGCATCAACTTTCAAGGCTCAATTTACTTCCATTGCTGCAGAACAGCTGTAAGTTGTTAACCCATTACTTGTTCCCTGAAAAAGGCCTTTTTGTGTAACTCTGAAATGTACATTATTTTTCAGTTTTTGGTAACATAAACTTTGTTTTTTAACCTCTGGCAGTTTACCGCTTACCTTTGTACCATTTCAGGTTATTCACTGGACTTGAACTGCTTAAATTTCAATAAAAACTGGAAAAATGGGGGTGTTCTAAAACTTTTGACCAGTAGTGTATGTCACAAGAATGAAATTCTGTGAGGCAGCACAGTGATTTCGAATACATGACAAGGTTCCTATTGTCTGTATCCATCCAATATACAGAACACTGGAATCTTGCTCGACCAAATCACATTGTATATAGTAAGGTGGCAGGGGAGGGTTAGATTCCTCCCTGCATAAAAACATGTCCAAATGCAAGTTTTGTTTAATTTAGTTCTATTGTTTAATTTGATTGTTAATTATCCCCTGCACTTGGAGGTAATTGTAAATTCGAACCAGGTGCAGGGTATTTAAAGAGTGCTGCCAGTTTGTTCTGGGCTGCTGCTGTGGAGTGTAGAGCCTGACTGGAAGTCATAAGGTCTGTTTAAAACCTACGTTTTGGTTTTATAGAAGTTAGTGTTTTGTTTTTATGTTATATGTCACAGCTTAGTTGTCCTGCGCGTTAGTCAGGGACCTGCATATGTTTAGCTAGTGCTCCTAGGGAGCTAGGGTTTTGTTTTTTTGTTTTTGTGTTTATGTTTGGTTGTGAATATAAGTGCGCATAAACTCTGAAAATTCAAAGTTTTATCTCCGGGTCACGTTTTTAAAGGGGCACGAACCCAAACAATGGGCCAGCCTTTTCACACTAATAACAACACTAACATATATATATATAAAATCTCACACACATACAGGCACAGAGTAAAATGTCACAAATTCGAACATCAATAATCCAGACTGATCAAAAATCTGAACAGCATTGAGATTTTTTAGTACTGTAGCCCTATATACAGCTTCAAGATTAGTTACAGCAGTTACTAACAAGGTTTAAATTATAATGACTGCTTCGAAACAAAAAGACCTGGTTTGTGCAAGAATGATCCCGTGTTACTCCACTGTCTGGTGTAATTTGTGAACAAGCAAGCATTTTTCATGAAAAGCTGCATGGAAATGAACCAAATTCTGATGCTAAGAATTTTACTGGAAGCACAGGCTGGCTAAACCGTTTTAAAAGAACATCATGGTATTAGAAATCTAGACATCAAAGGTGAGCAACTGTCTGCTGACATGTCAGGAATTGATTATTTCTGTGAAAAACTTACTATGTGCTGCAGTGTTGTTTTTCTAGAGTACTGTTCAGTATATTAGGACTTTTTTGCAGTCTTTCTTTTGAGAGTGATTTAGTCTCCTACTATAAATTTTGTTCTGCACTATGTACTCAATCACACTGTTGTTTTAAACTTATATAAGTGTTTAAAATGTTAAATACTGTACTTTCGTTTCTTTCTTCAAGCACGGTGTGCTGTATATAAAAATACCAACATACATTGCTTAGTGGAAAAATGGCCCCTCAGCACTTCTTAAGACTATTCTGCCAGTAAGCATGAGCTGTGCGATTCTAGTAATGTAAACATATACATGTAAACAAGAAATCGGAATGGGTTGCAACTATCGCCAAAATGTACAAAATGTTAACTCTGATGAAGGATTACTCCTGTTTCACAAGACAACATACTGGGGTGCAAATGACAAAATTAATTACATTTGTAGACCAGGAAATCTTTTTTCAACCATTATGAGAGGGTTTCTTGGTTTATTTTCATTTTTCATAGCACGTTTGTTCCCCTACTGCTATAGCGGTATAGTAATATTCTATACAGTGTAAGGGGAGAAACAAGCTTTTTAAGACCACTGCCCTCTGAAGGTGCAGAGTCATATCAATAATAAAAAACAACAAACTCTCACCTTCACACACCCACCAAAAACCTCCAAGACTTTTCCTCGATGCCAGAGCATGTCAGAGCCCCTCACAGCACAGCCCTCTCCTAGCTTCCAGGTGTACGGTTGCTGGTGTCCTAGACTTTTAACGTGCTGCTGAATGTTCTCTACAAGCTGCTCAAATTCTTTCTCTGTATTTACAAATCATGAAAAAAATGTAGCTACGGGTTAAAAGATACACCCACTATTAACTTTAGTTGAAGAGCCATAAAAAACTAATAAATAAATTAATAAATAAAATACACAACAACACAAAATCAAACTGTTCTCTCCTGGCATCTATTCCTGATTGCAGGACAAAATTTCCAACCAGGAATCATCACCGGGAAACTTACTTTTGTGAAATATTTTAGTATTCCAAACAAGTATAAAATAAAAGCAAATAAATGTAACTTTGAACAGACCAAAGGTGTATGAAAAAATGTGGGATATCCTTGCAAAATATTTTAAAACCTTCTGGAACACTGAATCAATATTTAACATACCAGCATTTCTGGTCATCCCATAGATAATTCCATCATCCCCAACAGAGGCTACCACCATCTGACACACTTTCCCAGCAGGAAGAACAGGGGGCCTGTACGGCTCCAACGTCACACTCTGTGGAGCTGTGCTCTGGGGTGCCAGCATATCACACTCAGGTTCGCATCCTGCTTTAGCAGTTAGCCTCTTGGTTACTATACATGGCTCTTTCTGGGGATCTTCAACACTCTCTTCATTGTTTTCCAATGATTTGTGAACTCTAGAAAATGTAAAGATAAAAGATCTATGACTAATCATTAGAAACATAGTGAATATTTACAGCTCGGGAGAGCGAAGCAAACTGGATTCTTCTCATGATTCGTTGGTGTCGTTATACAACAGAAATACCATTGTAATATTTAAAATTATGGCAAGACTTCAGAATTTTTAGGAAATACGTATGATGGCAATGCAAACTAGATAAAGAGAAATAATGAAAAAGATAAAAGAATGTACTTACTTTCTTTCCTTTAAAGCCAAGCCTTCACTTATAAGGTATTCGGCAATGCTGACATCTTGTCCATCCTTATTTGGACAATAAAGAGTAACTGGCAGTGGCCATTCAGAAGACTCTTCCTGCTGTACAGTAAGATAGTTTACATATTCTTATTTTAGTCATTTAGCAGACTTTATATATACACTGTAGTGTTCATAAGTTTGGAAACAACAAATAATTTACAGCAAAACTAGGGATGGGGATTGTGTTGCCCATTTTCCTCACTCAGACCCCTTGCTAAATACCCTGGTACTCTGAATAGATAACCATCTCCACTTTAAAATATGGTCAAAATTTTAATGAGCAAGACATCAAGTAGAATGGTACCCCGAAATGTTCTCCTTTTTTTAAGACAGTAGTACAACTGGGGACGGTGAGTTTGTTGCCAGATAACTTTGCAACTACTTTCTCACTAAATATGCTGGTATCCCTGAATAGAAAATAATCTCTTCAAAAATATGCATGAGATTTTAACAAACAGTACCCCAAATAAGATCCACTACTTACTATCAATGTAGAATGACTGGGTATGACATTTTACCCTGATAAATAAGTTTCTGGCTCAGGACTGCCAAGGACAACACTACACTGAATACTAGTATCAGACCAGGCAGTCACCACTCAAAATATGTATTTGTTTGTTGGTAAATTAGAGAATAAATGCCCCACCCAGTCATTTAGCACTGTTAGTAAATTAATCACATTTAGGGTACTATTGAACTTCAGATGGATTGCATATTAAAGCCGTTAACATGTTTTTCAGGAGAAGACAGTTATCTATTCAGGAATACTACAATATTTAGTGAGCAAGTAGTCAGAGTGAAGTTATCTGGCAACAAACTCCCCAAGCCCAGTTAAACTCCCTAGAAAAGAGAGAACATTTTGGGGTACCATTCTACTTGTGAAATGTCTTGCTCATTACAGTATTTTACATATCTTTAAAAAAGGAGACAATTATCTTTTTCAGGTGTACTAAGATCTTTAGTAAGAAAAAAGGGGTCTGAGGAGAGGTAAAATAGGCAATACAAATCCCCACAGAAACTTGCATCGTACATAATGGCAAAGTACCTGACCCTCACCATTCATGAGCCCTAAATTCCCTTGGAACTAAACAAAATCAGTTCTTCAGCTCCAAATACCTACCTTCACAGACATCAAAGCCAAAGCTCCTGTTAAATAGTATGAAATGAAGTCACATGCTGTTGCTGTCCAGACCTCACTCCCTCCAGCTGGTCTACATTTGGAAAATAGGACAGCAGTCAAACTCTACTGTTATAGTGCAAAAGAGAGTAACTTAAAATCCAGAAACATATGGAAACTGACAAACTAAGCACATTTTTTAAGACACTTATGAATTGTAAAAATAAATCTATTTCCTTGTTATATTCCAGGAAAATAAATACCCCCTTACGGTTAATCTTTGGACATTTACTTATTTAAGCAAAACAACTACATGACAGTTGTTTTTATGAACAATATTACATATCACCTTATATCTCTCAAACAACACTCTAATGCCAGACCTCCATAGATCAATTCCTGTTTGAGATTTCTCAATTTGGAGATATCCACCACAACTTTGTTGCCAAAATCATAGCACAGTACCTGTAAAGGAAAGCAAGGATAAAAGAACATTTGCAATTGTTTCACAGAATGTTTTATGGAACAGTTCTTAGATTTCTTTATTATAATTTAAACATGCTCCATAACGGCTAACTTGATTACATTATGTTCCAAAAAAAAAAAAAAAAAGAAAGCCCCCAACAAAAAAGTCGTTAAATCCGCAGCATGACTACATAAAAGTGGTGGTGCAGCAGACTAATTTTATGTCTTTCAGATCGAAAAGCTGGGCTGAATTTCTTTTGCTTGCTTTTTTTTATTTATTTATTTTTTTAAAAGCTGTTTTACTAGAATTTCCTCTTTATAAAAAACAGGATTATCATTTCATAACAATCATGTGTTCAAGTTATGTAAGAAAGCATCCCAAACATGAAAAAAAAAAAAAAAAAAACTGATTTTACACTACATGCACAGGTGTTCAACCATATTTATTATATTTCAATGGTTAGCTTGTAGCAGTGATGTCACAATAGCTGTTTTGCCAGGCAATGTTTAAACAATCAAAAAATGACCTAATGAACTGATCAAGAGTAAATTATGAGTGGTATCAAATAGAAAAAGACAGCCTGGTGGGTAGCACTGCTGCCTCAAAGCTCCTGGAGTTTGCATGTTCTCCTTGTGTTCGCGTGGGTTTCCTCTGGGTACTCCGACTTCCTTCCACTGTCCAAAGACATGCTGGCTAGGTGGATTGACCTCTCTAAATTATCCCATAGTTGCCCTGTGATGGGCTGGTGTCCCCCATCCAGGGTGTAGTCCTGCCTTGCGCCCTATATCTGCCGGGTTAGGCTTTGGCTCACCGCGACACTATAGGATTAAGCGGTTACAGATAATGGATGGAAAAACAGAAAACAGTGGTTCTTCGTGGGTAGCTGTGACAAAGTGCCCGCCCCTGTGTATATTATCTGTTATGTTGCATGTGGTTTGTTAAATATTGGTGTATAGTCATTGGTACACGGGATATAACTGGGTCTGTGTAACATGAGTGTTTAAAATGTATATTTGTATTTAGGCACGGGATTGTACATCACTTCACGTACATTTAAAGTAGTTAATATGTGAGCACGAGGTTGCACATAATTAATTCAGGTGCTGGGATTCAAGTGAATAATTAAAATATCCCAGCACAACAGTATATATAGATGCACGTTTTACTCACTCGCGGTTGGATGTTCAGTGAGTGGAGAACGGGAGAGAGAGTAGGAGCGTTATAATTTCAATTGCTATTGCGTGCTGGTGGGACCAGCACGATACTTGTATTTATCTGCTCACCGTGTTTGTTAGTGTGTCTGTCCGTGCACCGTGTTTTGTTAAGTATAGTCCGTTTTTGTTTGTTTATTTATTTTGGCGTAAAGTGCCGTGTCCTGTTTCTGTTTGTTTGTTAAACCCTTTTATTTTGCAATAAACCGGCGCAAGCAAGCGCCATCATCATTTCAATTCATCCGCCCTGTCTGTGTATTTCATTCCTTTTCCTGTTTCTGACGCCGCCCACTTCGGCCGTCTCTGTGAAAGTAGCTCAGTAATTTATTTGTGAATATCAACAAACAAGATTCTCATTCCTCTGTGTTTGTCTTCCTTCACTCATTGATTATTTGTACATTTCACACTTGGAGCCATTGCATATCATCAATAAAAAACTTGATCTGCAGGAGATTCTCTGCTTAACTTGTAGAGAACATAATGACAAAAATTTATGGGTATTACCAAACATTTTTAAAAACTTAAAAAAAAAAAAAAAAAAAAAAAAAACACAGAGTGCATTTTAACTTGAATTGTTTAACACATAAAAATCTAAATTAAAAAATCTCTGATGCAGAGAACAGATTTGAATTTTTTATAATGTCTCAAGACATCATTCCATCCTCTCAGAACATTTGTAAGAGTACACTTGTGACTCAGGAATTGATTCTTGTATTTGTGTTGTTCATGCAGCAGTTTGCAGTATATCTTCTGTTCCTTCAACAGGTATGTGGATTGATTAAAACGGTATTAAAAAAAAAAAAAAAAAAAAAAAAAAAGTATACCTGATAAATTTAGTTCAAGAAACATGCTTATATCCACTAGTTTCTTGATATTCATAAATGCTGTAAAAACATATACAGTGAACTCCAAAAAGTATTTGGACAGTGACACATTTTCAGCAGAAATCAGCATGGCTCGCTGTTTTAGATCCTTGAACAATGAGAAGCTGCATAGTATAAGAGCAGGGTGTAAAGTACAGTTCTGTATTTGTTCGTTGCCTTACTGAATGATAATATTATGTCTAGCGCTTCTACCAATACATCTAATAATACACAATAATAAACAATGTTGTTTTAAGCATTAATGTGTTATACGCAATTGCATTAATGTCTGACGATTGTTTCATAATAAATCACGGCCATAAAACTGTCTGAAATTGTGTGTGTGTATATATATATATATATATATACACCACACACACACACACACACACACACACACACACACACACACACACACACACACACACACACACACACACACACACACACACACACACACACACACACACACACACACACACACACACACACACACACACACACACACACACACACACACACACAATGTATAAACCAAGACGGGTCGTGCAATTCCCATGATATATACCACACCTGGGGTGGTGATAAGGCCCGTGGCATAAGCCGAGGAACTTTAACCACACCACAGCTACCTGTCATTTGGGGGAAGAAAAATAATTAAAATAATCAACACACATTTTAAATATGACAAAAACAGAAGATGTGTATACATCCGCAGTGTGATATAGTTCAAACTGTAACTTAATTTAAGTATTGTTCTAATAAATTGCACATTTCCATTTATTGTGAATTTCTGCATCGAAAGTGTCATCTCACTAGAGAGGACTGAGCACAAGCTGATGATGGGCAGCGTTTCGAATGATAATGAGCAGCTGCAACGAGTTTGTGTCCCGTTATATGTGATGCACACATATGCAAGTCTGTTTTCATCCTCATGTCCAAGTCGTGCCAAAGTAAGTTGAAGATCGAACCAAATCTTACGCACCAACCGGACCTGCGGTGTCAGGGGACCGTGCCTCAGTTTCCCAGAACAGTAATTCAGGGGGCGGTGTCTGGCCTTGCCTACCTGCTTTCCTAAAATTTTTCAGGACTGACAGGAATACATTATTGCTGGTTTTAAACTTGCTATCGGCAAAGATGTTAAAACTTCTACTGTTAAAATATGTATTTAGTCCAGCTCAGCGTTATAAAACTGGAGACTGAATGCTGGTCCCCAGCTGAACTTCTTACACTGGCATAAAATTCCCTTAGTGTTGAGATTTTTTGGACTTATTTCCATAAAATGAATGCCCATACTTTTTTCTTTAAACCAGTCTAAGTACATTAACGGCCGATGCTGTTGTTTTGTTTAGTGTTTTTTTTCCAATCTTTGTTTTCTTCCATTTCATTGAGCTATTCCTCATTGTGTCTACTCGTGAGTTACTGGGCACTATTTATTTATTTTTTCAGGTGGACTACTGTCTTCAGAAAGTTGGTGTTGTACTAGTTATCTGTTCGTCCCGAAACATATTAAAAGGAAGCGGCTCCTTAGTATGCATCAATGGTATTCATTCTCTCTCTCTCTCTTTCACACACACGCTCATGTGATGCTGTTTAACCAATCAGAGGTTGTTACTTTTCCAAGCCATGTTATAAAAACTAAAAATAGACACACACACCCATACATTTTAGTGTTTCATTACTGTGAATTTATCTCTTGGAATATTTTTCATCTAAATTTCACTTGTCTCTTCATGCATGGGAAATGAATGAAAATAGAAATATTAACCATCACTAATAGATTATTCCCCTTTAAGAAGCCAAGAACTGAAGCATGTACAGTAACAGTCAAAAATTTGAGTACACTTGCTAGAAACTAGGTTTTTTTCATAATTGACAATGTTTTACGTCTTATACGTTTCTGTAAATAATTGAAAATGAAAACACATGTTACAATATACAAAACATAAGGAGTATCAAAGCAATGTTCAAGAAAATTGAAAATTGTTTTTAAATCTTGGATTCCTCAGAATAGCCACCCTTTGCCTTAATAACAGCCTCACAAACGCAAGGCATTCGATTAACAAGTTTCAGCAGGAAATCACCCGACATGTCTTCCCAGCGCTTCTGCAGCAATTCCTAGAGATGTAGGGCACTTGTGGGTAGCTTTGCTTTGATTCTTCTGTCCAGTTCGTCCCATACAAGTTATATGGGATTGAGGTCTGGAGACTGGGCAGGCCAGGTCATTAGATTGAGTTGTCCTTCACTTTCCGCCAGATAGTTCTTGCACAAATTTGAGGTGTGTTTCGGGTCATTATCTTGCTGAAGAATGAAGGACTGCCCAACTAGCCGTAATCCTGATGGAATGGCATGCCTCTGAAGTATGCTATGATAGCTATGCTGGTTGAGCTTGCCATGGACTTGGTAAAGATCACCAACTCTGTCACCAGCAAAGCAACCCCAGACCATGACACTGCCTCCTCCATGCCTGACAGTGGGAACCACACATGCAGAACTCATGCGCTCACCCTCTCTGTGTCATACAAATACTCGGCGGTTGGACCCAAATATTTCAGATGTTGACTCATCGGTCCATAAGACTGACTTCCACTCCTCAAACGCCCAGTTTCTGTGTTTTTTGGCCCAGGCAATTCTCTTCCTCTTATTCTGCACGCTTAACAATGGTTTCTTTGCAGCAATTCTTCCAGTTAGGCCAGCTTCACGCAATCTCCTCTGAACAGCTGATGTTGAAACATCTGTACTTTTAGTAGCATTTAGCTGAGCTTGTATTTCAGGGGCAGTTAAATTGCCGGTTTAGCAGACTTGTGACTCGAGTGAACTTGTTCTGATTCTGAGGTCACCCTTGGCCTGCCTGACCTTGTTCGGTCCTCATGAGTGCCAGTTTCTTCAAATCGTTTGATGGTCTTGGCCACAGCAGTTACAGACACTTGCAAAGTTCTTGCGATTTGTCTTAAAGATTGACCTTCATTTCTTAAAGTAAAATTGCAAACTGTCTTTTGTCTTTGCTTAATTTTCTGCTCCCTTACATTCAGGAATGACAAACTTGTGCCTATGCTACCTATATTTATAGTAATCATGGACCCTCACCTGCTAACAATAATTGGTGACAAAAGGTTAATTAGGTAACATGCTAGTTAACTCATAGAACATCTAACAAAGACACTTTTATACTTAGGCCAGTGTTCTAACACCTTGTTATACACATTTCAGACTTTTAACTGACTTGGGCTTCAGACTGAAATCCCCTTGCTTTGGATGACCATTTCATTGAAATTGACAAGATTTACATTTTCATTTAAAAATTAAATTTCTGAATGCAATTCACTTATGATTATCAGCTTATATAGGTACACATAACATGACATATTAAGTGTTTACAGACAAGTTTATACAGTTAAAAGCATAGATAATCATGAAAAACCTGGTTTCAAGCAGGTGTACTCAAACTTTTGACTAGTACTGTATGCCAACAAACTTAGGCAGTGGTACAGGCTTAGGGGTAAGGTCAAACACCTTTGTTCCTTCCCTTGCCGCCTTGGACCTAAGTAATATATCATCCACTGCAGGGCCGAAAGTGTGCCCTGGTGTAATGGATGCCTCATGCAGAACAGCCTTATCACCTTCCGTCAGCCTGACCTGAGAAAACCACAACTGACGGTGTGCTGCTACCAGTGCTGCCACACTGCGCCCTGTTGCTTGGCTCAGGAGCTTTGCCAGCCGTAGCAACATGCAAGAGATTAACTGCAGCTCATCCGTCTGATCAGGGGAGAGTCCCACCACAGCAGCGGAGCTCCAAATATGGCTCTGGTAAGCTACCAGGCCCGTATTGTAGTTAACCAAACGCACAACGAAGGCATCATCGGAGTAGGCTTTCTTTAGAAGGACCTCCGTGACCCTACATTGCTTGTTCGGGTAAGCGGTGTCCTTGGACAGCAATGCCAGGTTCGCTGGCTGCGCCAAGGCTGGTATGGTCGATCCCACTGGGGGAGGAAGGAACTGGACAGTCCCACCTTATCCCCATCATGCACCTTACAGGTCGTGCCTGACCTAGGAGTTGCAGGGACTGTGGCCGGGTGTTGCCATGACGAGGTAAGCTTCTGCCAAAAATCCGGATGGATGGGTGGGGCTTCAGATGGAATCGTCAAAAACTGAGCACCTCTCGGCCTTTCCGCTTGGTAATGGCACCTTACGTGTTTCATTGGCTCGACGCATCAAGGGTATAAGCTCCCCAAGTAACGGAGGTAAGGGCAGCGACTCAGATGTTGCTTGTTCATCCAATACAAACCCCTCTTTCCCTCAAATCACTTTCTGGAGATAGAAGCATTCCCAGCTGTTCCTTCCACTTTCTTGGTATACACCTGATATTAGTTTGTGTATACATTGTGAGGATTGTCCCTCAACTACACTGTGATAGCACTGCACTGCACCTTCTTCTGCATGAACAGTCAACACGGTGCTTGTATCAGAAGGTTGGTTTCACTGATGGGGACCACCTTATTTGATCAACATTGCAAACAGGGCCCACATGAAATCTTGTGTTGCAATGGAAATACTTGCAACAGCTGTTCATATCATTCCTACTGCATAATTGTCCTTGTTAGAAATTCCATACAAGTACATGTATGCATCAGAGCAGATGAGCAATAAATACCTCAATTTCCACAGAAGTGACAGGAGGCCATCTGGCCCTGCTGGCACTATACAGTGGCTTACGAAAGTATTGACCCCCTTTGGCATTTTTCCTATGTTGTTGCCTTACAACCTGGAATTAAAATGGATTTTTTGGGGGTTTGTATCATTTGATTTACACAACATACCTACCACTTTGAAGATGCAAAATATTTTTTATTGTGAAACAAACAAGAAATAAGACAAAAAAAACAGAAAACTTGAGCGTGCATAAGTATTCACCCCCCCCCAAAGTCAATACTTTGTAGAGCCACCTTTTGCAGCAATTACAGCTGCAAGTCTCTTGGGGTATGTATCTATAAGCTTGGCACATCTAGCCACTGGGATTTTTGCCCATTCTTCAAGGCAAAACTGCTCCAGCTCCTTCAAGTTGGATGGGTTCCGCTGGTGTACAGCAATCATTAAGTCATACCACAGATTCTCAATTGGATTGAGGTCTGGGCTTTGACTAGGCCATTCCAAGATATTTAAATATTTCCCCTTAAACCACTCGAGTGTTGCTTTAGCAGTATGCTTAGGGTCATTGTCCTGCTGGAAGGTGAACCTCCGTCCCAGTCTCAAATCTCTGGAAGACTGAAACAGGTTTCCCCTCAAGAATTTCCCTGTATTTAGCACCATCCATCATTCCTTCAATTCTGACCAGTTTCCCAGTCCCTGCCAATGAAAAACATCCCCACAGCATGATGCTGCCACCTGTGGGGACGGTGTTCTCGGCGTGATGAGAGGTGTTGGGTTTGCGCCAGACAGAGTTTTCCTTGATGGCCAAAAAGCTCAATTTTAGTCTCATCTGACTAGAGTATCTTCTTCCATATGTTTGGGGAGTCTCCCACATGCCTTTTGGCAAACACCAAACGTGTTTGCTTATTTTTTTCTTTAAGCAATGGCTTTTTTTCTGGCCACTCTTCCGTAAAGCCCAGCTCTGTGGAGTGTACGGCTTAAAGTGGTCCTATGGACAGATACTCCAGTCTCCACTGTGAAGCTTTGCAGCTCCTTCAGGGTTATCTTTGGTCTCTTTGTTGCCTGTCTGATTAATGCCCTCCTTGCCTGGTCCGTGAGTTTTGGTGGGCGACCCTTTCTTGCCAGGTTTGTTGTGGTGCCATATTCTTTCCATTTTTTAATAATGGCTTTAATCGTGCTCCGTGGGATGTTCAAAGTTTGATATTTTTTTATAACCCAACCCTGATCTGTACTTCTCCACAACTTTGTCCCTGACCTGTCTGGAGAGCTCCTTGGTCTTCATGGTGCCCCTTGCTTGGTGGTGCCCCTTGCTTAGTGGTGTTGCAGACTCTGGGGCCTTTCAGAACAAGTGCATGTATACTGAGATCATGTGACACTTAGATTGCACACAGGTAGACTTTATTTAACTAATTATGTGACTTCTGAAGGTAATTGGTTGCACCAGATCTTATTTAGATGCTTAATAGGAAAGGGGGTGAATACATATGCACGCACCACTTTCCGTTATTTATTTTTTAGAATTTTTTTAAACAAGTTCTTTTTTTTCTATTGTGTGTATGTCCATTACATGAAATCCAAATAAAAATCAATTTTAATTCCAGGTTGTAAGGCAACAAAATAGGAAAAATGCCAAGGGGGGGGTCAATACTTTCGCAAGCCACTGTATGTTTGTATCCTATACAATGTGGCTGTACAGACTCAAGGATAAACAATAACTCCAGTTGCACCGTACCTAGTTCAAATGGAAGTGGCTGGTGCTGTTTCCTCCGTTAAGTCACCAATGGCCACAGATTTAATTCTTTCAACAGCTCTCCTGTTTTCCACTGCAACATTGTCAGTCCCTGTTGCTGTCCAATTCTGCACTACTGGGACAATATTAGGCTTCAAGATATGTCAACTTTCCACTGTAGCTTTCCACTACACAGAGTGTAGGGGTGAGTATTTGTTTTACTTCAACCTGTTTTTAGATCCGAAAGTCTAGTGAATAAGCCTGCTGCACCTCGTTTGATTAGCGTTTGTAAACTTAGTGTAATAAAGTTGCTGCCATTATGGAGCACGATCAAAATGACCGTCCTACACAAATGTACCTATTCAGTCTGTGCTTTCCAGTCACGTATAACATGGTATATAGAATATGCATGCATCTTTGAGCTACAGCCTGAACATTTACCTTCTGTTTACCACTAAACAGGAAGAAGTCCGAACTTGATATAGCAACATATTTTAAAAGTACCTTTTAAGGTTAGAATAATTGGTTTAGAAGGCCAAGGTATTTTACTCTTTACATGTCAAATATTTAAATGCAACATTCATTCATAACTGCTGTGAATATGTGGAATAGCATATTTAAACAACACCCAAGTTTGGTAATGCTGTGTTATCAGTGACTAATACAAACACTCACCATGTGGAAGTTTCTTACATTAAAGTACTGCATTTGTTACAGGAGTATTTCATTATTAAACTTACCTAAATCTGCCTTGTGTAACAAGATAATTCCAAAACTAAATCTAAATTTTAGATTTGTATAAAATATACATTTAGATTGCAACAACAATAGGTTACCAATAGGTGACAGTAAATACCGTCCATACGCATTCTACAGAGACAGTAGAAGGAATATATTAAAGTGTGTGTCATATTATATATATATATAAAAGGAACATTACCTCCACTGTGTTTTCTGGTAAAATGCTACAGATTTCTCCTCTTCGCCAAATTCCATTAGCCAGCACAGCACAATTAATCTTCTCCTTCCATACTACTTCTTCTGGTTTAGAAGTTAAATACTCTGCATCCAAACTACTCTGTAACCTGTAATATTTTGCAAGGATTAAAGACCAGTCTGGTACCCCAAAAGATTTGCAATGTGCATCAGAACAATCAACAATGCTTCTCTTATTCAAGCACAGTTGAACTGTTCATTTTGAATATTTTTCTTAACTGGAGAAGCCCTGTTCACACTTTCATTTTTATACCGGTATACTGGAGTTGTTGCCATTGTAACTGTATTGATACAAAACTCAGACAAGAGCAAGTTTCGTACCGGTACAGTTGTGTTATGACTCTGAACAGTTCAAATGTGGACAGGTGGATTGGTACAAAATGGAACAGAAGAGTCCGAGGCGTGCACACACTTACTGGCAATAATCTTTCAAAATAATGTGCTTTTTGGACAGTCATGGCTACTAACTGTTTTGGTTGTCTCATCCTCTCACGTTCTGCACATTGCTTGTTGATTAGGAACAACCAAAAACAGTGTACACACACAGACATCAAGGCAAAACATGCAATATTGCTTGTGTAGGCAGTCTTTTCTTACTACAGTGTTTAAAAAAAGTGTAATAAGCTTCAAACTACAGTATCAAAGTTTTGTTATGTTCATTGCAATTTTGATGCAGCATTTTCTAAAAGTACTTTGAGCGGAGTTTTGTTTGAAATTGCCACAGAGACATTTAACCCAGGACAGATTATTTCTTAACGGCTTAGTTTTATCAAGATGATGTCTATGGCAAGCAACTACAAGAGCTCCTGGACCACCACCACCCCACCCCCCCCAAAAATAGAAAAAGGTTACTTCAAATACTGTATATATAGCTCTGTTCACAAAGCATTAACTTGAGTTATTTCCTGTATTGCACTATTTAAATAAATAAATAAGTGCAATGCTGTTTTTAGCTTTAGAACTAGTCTCATAGCTACTCTTAGCCTTGTGCAAAAGATAAATACCAAGTTGTGTAACACATACAGCCTAGCATGTGCACAGAAACCCTGTCAACTGGATATTATGTTTCATTTTGTAGGTGTGTGCCGATTTATTTTGAGTAATCGCCTTTAACACTAGAAGGATCGTAGATATACAGTGGCTTGCGAAAGTATTGACCCCCCCTTGGCATTTTTCCTATTTTGTTGCCTTACAACCTGGAATTAAAATGGATTTTTATTTGGATTTCATGTAATGGACATACACAAAATAGTCCAAATTGGTGAAGTGAAATGAAAAAAATAACTTGTTTAAAAAAATTCTAAAAAATAAATAACAGAAAAGTGGTGCGTGCATATGTATTCACCCCCTTTGCTATAAAGCCTCTAAATAAGATCTGGTGCAACCAATTACCTTCAGAAGTCACATAATTAGTTAAATAAAGTCCACCTGTGTGCAATCTAAGTGTCACATGATCTGTCACATGATCTCAGTATATCTACACCTGTTCTGAAAGGCCCCAGAGTCTGCAACACCACTAAGCAAGGGGCACCACCAAGCAAGCAGCACCATGAAGACCAAGGAGCTCTCCAAACAGGTCTGGGACAAAGTTGTACAGAAGTACAGATCAGGGTTTGGTTATAAAAAAATATCCAAAACTTTGAACATCCCACGGAGCACCATTAAAGCCATTATTAAAATATGGAAAGAATATGGCACCACAACAAACCTAGCAAGAGAGGGCCGCCCACCAAAACTCACGGACCAGGCAAGGAGGTCATTAATCAGAGAGGCAACAAAGAGACCAAAGATAATCCTGAAGGGGCTGCAAAGCTCCACAGTGGAGATTGGAGTATCTGTCCATAGGACCACTTTAAGCCGTACACTCCACAGAGCTGGGCTTTACGGAAGAGTGGCCAGAAAAAAGCCATTGCTTAAAGAAAAAAATAAGCAAACACGTTTGGTGTTTGCCAAAAGGCATGTGGGAGACTCCCCAAACATATGGAAGAAGGTACTCTGGTCAGATGAGACTAAAATTGAGCTTTTTGGCCAAGGAAAACGCCATGTCTGGCGCAAACCCAACACCTCTCATCACCCCGAGAACACCATCCCCACAGTGAAGCATGGTGGTGGCAGCATCATGCTGTGGGGATGTTTTTCATCGGCAGGGACTGGGAAACTGGTCAGAATTGAAGGAATGATGGATGGTGCTAAATACAGGGAAATTCTTGAGGGAAACCTGTTTCAGTCTTCCAGAGATTTGAGACTGGGACGGAGGTTCACCTTCCAGCAGGACAATGACCCTAAGCATACTGCTAAAGCAACACTTGAGTGGTTTAATGGGAAATATTTAAATGTCTTGGAATGGCCTAGTCAAAGCCCAGACCTCAATCCAATTGAGAATCTGTGGTATGAGTTAAAGATTGCTGTACACCAGTGGAACCCACCCAATTTGAAGGAGCTGGAGCAGTTTTGCCTTGAAGAATGGGATTTTTGCCCAGTGGCTAGATGTGCCAAGCTTATAGATACATACCCCAAGAGACTTGCAGCTGTAATTGCTGCAAAAGGTGGCTCTACAAAGTATTGACTTTGGGGGGGGTGAATACTTATGCACGCTCAAGTTTTCTGTTTTTTTGTCTTATTTCTTGTTTGTTTCACAATAAAAAATATTTTGCATCTTCAAAGTGGTAGGCATGTTGTGTAAATCAAATGATACAAACCCCCAAAAAGTCCATTTTAATTCCAGTTTGTAAGGCAACAAAATAGGAAAAATGCCAAAGGGGGTCAATACTTTCGCAAGCCACTGTACTCATACCTAGAAACCTTGCAGCCGTCTTTCTGACGGCTGTATTCAAAGCACTGTGAATAGCATAACAAAGTCAGATGTAATTCACTTTTTTTTTTTTTGAGTAGGTCACAAACACCTGAAACATTATATATGATTTATTATCAGATTATCAGATGCGCAAAAGCAACTGAGCAATGTAGATAAACTTAGAACAAAACTTTGCAGAAGCACAGCAAGTTAAAAAAAGTATTTTTTTTCTTTTTTCTGCTTTTATAGACTAAAGGGTATTCCTTTACCTTGAGTAAAATTCTGTTCACATTCAACACAGATAATGCTCTTCTCCACATGTGCAGTGCACTTTCCACACACAGCCTTTCTGCATAGGGCACATCTGTGACCTTTCCTTAAACTTAACTCAAGTTACTGCTTTGGAAACTGTGCAGATATTTATATCTCTCAAGTTTAAATCAAAGAGAACACTTTGCCCAGGAATACAATCCCACAATTCACTGCAGAGAGGACAAACCTCTAAGGGAACTAAGGAAATAAAATTTCATATCAAAACGACAAACAAAATATAAAAGACAAATAAAATCTGGTGTTAAAACTTCACAATGATATTGGACTCAGCTCTCGCCAAGATAAGCATCAACTAAGACATAGCTTATTTTACTGTAAACTAATGTGATCCATCTGTGTTTCCTTCCATCTGATGATGTAGATATCCTTCTGCCTGTGATGGCTGAAGTGTAAATCTTGCTCCAGGGATCAACCACAGTGCGGCCTCCCCAACACATCAGCACGACAACCGTCTGGACAGAGCAGAGTAGGGTACTACTTTTCTGTTTCGTTGACTAGCCCAAGACACCTTAAGAGGACTCGACGGTGATTCTGGCGTCTCAGCATCACCCCCCTCCATCCCCCACTCAGCTAAGCCCACCTTCCTTTACATACTTTTTTTCTACTGTGTTTGAGGTCCCTAAATAGAATTGTTTCGTCTCAGAGCCAGTTGCTGCTCATCTCTGCTGCTTCAAATAAGTTCTTCACTATGCGTTGCAACTGGGTCAGGAAAAAAGCCGATCTCTTTCCCCGAGATCCTTTACATAATCCTTTTTTGCCGTCAAGAAATGTCCCTCCTCTACAAAGCCTCCCTTTCCAGTAGTATCTATGTCCAAATTTCTCCTGCGTATGCTTGGGTTAGGACTCAGTATATTTTCTGGCGGTCCGTATTGACATTGTTTGTTTGTCGTTAAGTAAATTACCACACACACACACACACACACACATTCTCCTTTCCTCTTCTCTCCAGCACTGCTAGTTATTCCGGTGTTTATCATCTAGCCATTATTCTAATTTCTAGACACTGCCATGCAGTGGTGAATTCTGAAGTTGAAAAACTAAATTGCAAATCTCCGAAGTAGTCTTTCACTAAGTTTGTTACTGTCCTCGACACACTGAAAAAATCAAATGCTGCCCAAAGAAACTCATGTGGTACTGAACCGTATGCATTAAAATAGAATTGAGTTTTAGTTTGTTTGATCTAGACAGGGTATGCATTAAATAACACTGTCAGAATATTCTTGATCGATACTCAATAACTGTGTAACAAAGAGAAACTGATTGTTTTGTGTTTAGTAATTAACAAGTTTTATTCCATTTAAATAATATCTAACAACTTCAAATTTCTTCAAAGCAATTACTCGGATACTATGAGGATCGGCACACCCCTGTAATTTTGTCTTACAGCTTATTCAATATTAGTCCAGCAGGACCATCACATGTATTATGACATATAGCATGAATCAGTACTTTTTAGAAAGCAAAAATTGATGTTCATTAAATAATGTCCAGGTCCTCTTACCTTTTAAGTAGGCTGTCTGAGGAGATGAGCTGAACAAAGAAACTGCCTGGTGAAGTTACATGAGTAACTCTTACTTTAAGGTCTTGTTTAGTTTCCAGAAGAAGGTTCAATGGTGTCAACAGATCTTTACCCATTGCATCACTCTGTTGTCTTGCCTTTTGTAAAGCATTTATTGCCTGGATGTCTGGCCGTGGACTCTCTACTGACTCTTCAATAGGAGGATCCCAAACCTCCACACATTTGGGAAATGATGCGCATGCATCAAGACTTTAAAAAAACAAAAAACAGAATAAATGGATTGTATTGCATAAATAAATTACACTTTAGAATTCCTGTAAATTCACACTTTACAAACATCAATGGACTAGGACAGTTACGTTGTCATGATTTTGATATCAGACAGAACCACAAAAAAATCTTCTGTTTCAAGTTGCATTGATGAGCTAAGCACAGAAGAAAGGTTTAAAGAAGCATCACAAGATTCTTTAAGGAAGGTAATTTCCAACAGGACTTTGTTTTTTCACAAAAACAAACAAAAATGAATTATATGTATTACAATTGAGAAACACAAAATCAGGTGCCTATTGAACATGTGCTGTATATTACAAACCCAGTCTTCCTGAAACGAGCCAGGTTTTCCTTTACCAGAACTTCACTAACGTCAGTTGTGTCTTGGCTGTTGCACAGCTTGACTAGGAGAAGTTTTTTTCTGGTAACAGTGGCTAAAAAAAGAAGGGCATGCTATAAAAAAGGACAGACAGACAACTGAAACTCAAAATGTAAAGGGGGGGGGGGGGGGGGGGGTGCTTAAAATATATTAATAATATCTATTTTTATATCGCGCCTTTCTTGGTGGACCACCATCACAAAGTGCTTTAGGCTGTGAACTGTGCATTACATGCAGAGTCACATACAACAGGAATTTGATTTAACATCTCCTCTGCAGGATAGAGCACAAAGAGGTTAAGTGACTTGCTCAGAGTATGCACACATTAATATATCCACCGTTACAGAATACAGCTTTACATTAAGGTTGTAATCAAAACACAATACAAACAGGTTTTGCACAGCATCAAGGAGGGCAAGTGACTAGACTAAAATGTAAAAAAAAAAAAAGTGTAATAAGTCAATGACTAATTAACTGTTTCAGATTAAAAGGTCTCTGATTTTCCACTATGGCAAAATTAATTAAATCAATTTAATGATAATATTTCTGCAAAAACAGATAAAACACAGTGACACATATTGACTGATTTCTTATAATAATACCAAAGTGGACATTTCATGTTTGAGAAGAGACTTTTGTGGCTGACAGAGATTTAATTGGTGTCAATTTATGGTGCATTAAGAATGTGCCATCAAACAGGGCATAAGTGGTTTAAAAAAAGAAAAAAGTGATAGAAAATAACAAAAGCATACCTGTTGCTGAGACAAGCATTAAACTATCCTCAGTCAGTTCTCGAAATCTTTTCTTGGATTCTTTGCTCCACTCATCAGCACTATTTAAGGGTTTAACATCTGCAAGACTGCATCGGATGGCCTTTGAAAATAAACACAAATTGAATAGTTTTAATATCCCCACAACCCTTGGAGTTCCTGAGGGAATGGTACACTCATACCAATACCCATTCTGGATAACATCCATGTTTACTTCATTAAATTAAAACTTACCATTTCTGGCAATAGAAAAAAATCATCTTTTATTTTCCGAATGTGGTTGATCGACACTTGCGATATATTTCCATAGTCAACAAATTTGACCTCAACGGCTCTGCTTCCTGGAAAACCTGTAACAAATAAGTTTACAGCACTGTTTAAGGAAAACATGCACACACTGTTCAAGTCTTGCACACGATCATACCAAATAAAACTTTAGATTATATATCACAACCCTGATTCCCTGAAATATAAATGTTAACCATTAACGATCTGTGCAGCCTGATTTACCAGAGTCAATTGTTGAAGCTGCTCGATAGTGCCCTGTGATAGCGAGGACCGTGTCGCTGGTTCTTGCACGGATGTGTAACTTTGTGGAAGCAGCAAGGACAAGCAACAGGAGACGTGTTGCTAGAAAACCAATTGAGCAAGAAACCTCGCCTGGCACTGAACTGATTGTGATGTCCTGATTAACTAGGACAGCGTAGCTCAAGAGGAAAAGGACTACTGCATGAAACCCTTCCACTCCAAGATGGTGCTCGTGAAGGCATCGTCGGAAGAAGCTGGAGTCGCCGGCAGGACGCTGGGACTTAAGTAGATCAGTTTAGGGGATTTGATCCCAAACCAGTATAGTGAGGGATTCATAGAGTAGGTTCCTGGAGCAGGACATATCTTTTAGTGAGGCTAGTGCTTGCCTTGTGTGGGAAACTTGTTTTTAGCTTTGTTTCGTTTTCTTTATTAAATCCAGCACTAGGATTACCATTGTTGGTACCCGAGGGTCGGCACAGGTGTTATTAAATCAGCGCACCTGTGCGGCATGTCAACAACCACTGCTCTGTGTCTGACTTATTAACAGTGACGACCCATGCATGTAAAATCCCTGTTACACCCGCCCTGCTATAGTCAAATTGCACATATTACCTTGTTAAAGCTCAAATACAAAACTTGTTTAGAATGCCTTTGAGAGAGTTTAAACAGTGTGAGCTACTATAGAATACACATATAGGAACCCATATATGTTCTATTAAATTCTCTTGACAGTGACCTTTGACCTCTCCTTAAGGTCAAAAGCAAAACTAGCTTATAACTACTTACAGAGTGCAGATAGGGTCATGTTACTATGGAACACATATGAACGCACATGTGCTCTATTGAAAAATGACCATGACCTTTGACCTCTCCCTACAGTCAAATGCAAAACTAGCTTATAACTCCTTACAGAGTGCAGATAGGGTCACAAAGAGGTTGTGTGGTCCAGTGGTTAAAGAAACAGGCTTGTAACCAGGAGGTCCCCAGTCTCCCCTGACTCGTCGTGTGACCCTGAGCAAGTCACTTAACCTCCTTGTGTTACATCTTTCGGGTGAGACATTCTAAGTGAGTCTGCAGCTGACGCTTAGTTCACACACCCTAGTCTCATATCTTGTAAAGCGCTTTGCAATGGTAGTCCACTATGAAAAAGGTGCTATATAAAAATAAAAGATTTTTATTATAGAAGAACAAGCTGAAAAAATGTCTGACTGTGACCTCTCCATAAGGTCAAATGAAAAACTAGCTCAACACCTTAGAAAGTGTAGATAGGTCATGGTTATTATGGAACATATAAGAACCCATATATGCTCTATCAAAAAACATCTTTGACTGACTTTTAACCTCTCCTTAAGGTCAAATGCAAAAGTGGCTTATAACTGCTTAGTGAGTGTAGGTAGGTCATGGTTACTATGGAACACAGACAGGAACAAGAATGCCTTGAAAGCCATCAAGTTGCTTGCATCTTCTAATTATTATTAAAATTAGTAGACACTAGAAAGTGACATTAGGATGGGACTCCCACAGTATGGGAATACATTTCTTTTTATGTTTGTGGGAATGGATGGAAATGGAAAGGAACGGGTGGGACTGGGAGTAAAGAGTTTTAAATCTCACGGGAACGGATGGGAGCAACACTGAAGACTGCAGGAAGAGCAATACCAAACTTTAGTTTGTCAGACAAGCTACAAGAACTTGAGATGTTGTAATATTAAACCAGTTGTAGCAGGGCAGTAGAAAGCCCTGCTGTGAATGTTTATTTTATACAGCAATATTTCGTATTTGTTTCAGCATTATGATTTTATTGTATTTATAAAAGGACGGCAAAGTCATATGTGTTTTTTATTGTTTGGTATTTTGTGTTTGTTCTTTTTAAATACCCGCCATGCAGCAGCCACCTCAGAGCTACAGCGTCAGAGGACCATAAAGTCAGAAAAAAACAACATATGAATCCAAATTAACACGTATTTATACATAAAGACTATGTGAACGAAAAGACACACATTTGCCCATTTTCCCATTGGAAATAGTGATATTTTGAAATATCACTGTCCTGGTCACAAAAGCAAAGTTTGTGGGGAATAATAGCCATTTTCTATACTTTTGAGGCATAAGCAATTAGGAAATAACACTTACTACCCAGGAACAAATTTTTTTTTTTTTATTACACAGTGTTCTTGATTCTCTGTCCTTAGATTTCCTGAGCTTCGATTACATATTGGTGAATCGAAGCAAACCCAGTTTGAATATCCTGTTGCCGGTTTGCATTAAAACCTTGAGTGTGAGAGTGCGCTTCTTTTAGTGCTAGTATGGTAGATAAAAAAAGTCAGTGCATTGCTTGGATACATACTTTAGGTCTTTACAATGTTGTGTTTAGATTATATGGCAATACTATATAAAAAGAAGCTGAATTTAGTATGATTGTTAAATTAGTTAGGATTTTTTAGATTAATTCAAATGATTTGCTTTGGACAGTAATGAACAACCAGAGTTCAGATAAAAATTACTTCTGTTAAAATATAGTATTTTTTATTATTATTACAATGTTAAAAAGGGACATCTGATGCAGATGGACACATATTCTTCTCAGTTAAGTCCTTTATACTTTTTTTTTTTTTTTACGATCAGAAGTGTTCTAATGGTGTTTTTAGTTATTGGGCTTACATAAAAAAAAAAAAAACGAATGTTTGTTCTTTATTTTGAAAAATAAGACATCAATGCATCAATTGACAACTGTCTATATGAGAACTGAATACAAAACTAGGGTGCCAATTGCACCACTCATTTTTGCAGTCTAATTCAATGTACTTTTGTTATTTTCCCTCCACTAGTTTAACAGAGATGTCTGGACAGTTTTATTTTTGTTTTTTTAAAGCAATGAACACCCATTGCGGAGCGTACACTGAGAGCAAGTCCTTTAGGATTCCAGTATTTCGCCAAACATACCACAAAGCATTTTGGGATATTGGAGGACACAACAAAATGTAGTATGGGATTACAGCATCCTGTACTCGAGTACGGTATTAAAAAGGTGCCTTGTGTTAGCACTGTTTAAAAGGCAACTAACATGGCTTAACTGCATCCAGTACAACTTCGTTTTAAGCTGTGATTATGAGAGAATCTCTTAGGTTAAGTCTACGTTAACTAAGTTGCTTTGACTAATTACTTGAATGTTACTATGGTTGTTTTGTGATAAATTGTTGTCTAATGCTTTGTTTTATTGTAACATTATTTTAGCGTAATAGTCTATGCAATTGTTTTATTGATTTTCTGTACATATCGCTAGTGCATGTTTAATTGATATTCTGCGTATTGCATTATTGCCCGTTTAATTGATTTTCTGAACGTATTGTGCAATTGCATGGTTAAAAAATTCCATTGTTTTAAATGATTTCTAGGAAGTCATTGGCCCATGTAACAACCTTGATTTATGAACTTAATTAAACAGAGTGGTCTACTTTAATTTGTTATAACTAAGGCTTCAATTTTGTAAATCGGAGGTCACGGAAATCATGAATTTCAATAAAGCCTGTGAAACCTTGGAAATAGATGTAAAAACACATCTGATTATTTCCTTTATTTCTATAAAAAAAAAAAAAAATCCAGTATCACACACTGAAAATACAAATCTAAGTGTCTGTACACAACATTTACGTGTAGCCGAGTAATAGCTGTTTTTTGTAAAAGAAATGCATCAGAGAACAGAAGTGGCTTTTTTTTTTTTTTTTTTTTTTTTACAACATGCGGTTTCTGAAGTCATGGAAAACCCAATGCTGGTTCATACTTCTGTCGTAGATGAATGCTATACGTCAGGCGCAGACAGCTATAAAAGCCGGGCCGCTTCACTATTTGTTGTATGAAGGACGCATGGTGTTGCAGCCCTTTTGACTGCAGAACTGGATAAATATACTTTTAAAGTAGATGTGCTGATTTGTGCCTATAGTAAGTATTCAACCCTGACGTGTTCAATTTGTTGTGTTACAACCTAAAACCTTGATGCATTTAAATGTTTTTTTTTTTTTTATTTACACAACCTACAACACTTTGAAGAGACAAGAGAATTTGTATTGTGAAACAGTTAATGTAAAAATAAAAAACAACTGAAATGTCTTGGTTAGATAAGTATTCACCCCCATGTGTCAATACTTGGTAGAACCACCTTTGGCAGCAATTACAGCTGTGAGTCTTTTGGGATAAGTCTCTACCAGGTTTGCATATCTGGACCGTGCAATATTCGCCCATTCTTCTTGGCAAAATTGTTCAAACTCTGAAGTTAGATAGGGATCGTTGGTGGACAACAATCTTCAAGTCTTGCCACAGATTCTCAATCCGATTCAAATCCGGGCTTTGACTGGGCCACTCTAGGACATTCATTTTCTTGTTTTTAAGCCACTCCAGTTCGCTTTGGCTGTGTGCTTGGGGTCATTGTCCTGCTGAAAGGTAAATCTCCGTCCCAGTCTTGGGTCTTGGACTGAAGCAGGTTTTCCTCAAGGATTTGCCTGCATTTAGCTCCATCCATTTTGACCTCTACCCTGACAAGCTTCCCAGTCTGTGACTATGAAAAGCATCCCCATAGGAGGATGCTGCCACCACCATGCTTCACAGTAGGGATGGTGTTACCTGGGTGATATGCTGTGTTGGGTTTGCGCCAGACATCTTTTGCCACATCTTTTCAGAGTCTTCCATACCTTTTTGCAAATTCCAAGCAGAATTTTACATGGGCTTTTTTCAGAAACGGCTTCCTTCTTGCCACTCTTCCATACAGGCCACATTTGGAGTACCTCAGCTATTGTTGACACATGGACAGTTTATCCCATCTCAGCCATGGAACACTGTTGGAGGCTTCACTGACCAATGCCCTTCTTACCTGGCTGCTCAGTTTGGGAGGACAGCCTACTCTAAGCAGATTCTGGGTGGTGCCTTATACCTTCCACTTAATGGTTGAAGGGATATTCAATGCCTCTGATTCTTTTTATACCTCTCCCCTGATCTGTGCCTTTCCACAACTTTATCCCAGAGTTATTTTGTAGCTCATTGGTCTTCATGGTAGTATCTTTACTTTGAACGCACTGCCCAACTGTGGTACCTTACAAAGATTTAATCTGAATACATGTGAACCACTTTTATTCCACACAGATGGACTCCATTTAACGTATTGTGTGAATTCTGAAGGCAATTGGTTGCACCTGAGCTTATTTAGGGAGTGTCATTGCAAAGGGGGGGAATACTCATCTAAATGAAGACTCTTCAGGTTTTAAATTGATTTGTTTTTTCACCCACCCCATTTTTTCACACATTGAAAGTGTTGAGTACGTTGGGTAAATCAAAGGGAAAAAATCATCTCAAAAGCATCAAGATTTCAGATTGTAACACAACAAACTGTGAAAACATCCAAGATGGGGGTGAATACTTCCTATAGGCACTGTAAAATATATTTCCCCTCAGGCATTATTGGTGCGTGGTTATTAAACTGTAAATGAATGGTGAAAATTCAACTTTAAGCTAAAAGTTGAGGGTGATCGTTCAAACCAAGGCGTTGACTCGGCAGAATCTTGTGTGTGTGTGTGTCATATATTATATATATATATATTTTGACACGCTGTTGCTCACATTTATTAAACACAGGAACAAATAAAATGGGAACAAAATTAAAACACGACATGAAGGCCAAAATAAAACGTTCACACAAAAAATAGACCGGGCATTCACCCTCACTTTAAATTAACCCCATCCCTGCCAACCTTACATTCCCATACACACTCTACACAAGCAGGGCCTTTGCCCTGCCACAGTCATTCACTGAAATGAAAGTGTATTTATTGCTGAAGTTTTTTTTACTGTCTGGACATGTACAAATGTACTACTTTTGGACGTTTACAAGAACACTCAGTGAAATTATATCTTTAAACTTCTATTTTACACTGTTATTGTTGACAATACAACTGTTCATTTCTTTAACTATCGAAAAAATTAGTTTTACATCAAGATGATCATTTATCATGACAATATCAGGATATTGTCATGTTCTGTTCAGCTTTTACTGTGATGTTAAAAATCTTTATCACTGCTACCCTGGTATTGAGTATCCATGAACCAAACAACATTTTGCCAGGAAGTGCTTACCAATGATCCGTGCTCGATACCAGACATCATCTTCAAACAAGGCTACACAGGCTTGATCTTGGCAGGGGCAATACATTTCTAAACCATCTGCTCCTTGACAGTAGAAGTCTTGAATCTTTGCCATGAGAATCAGAAACTCCACGTTGTCTGCCTGTTATCAAAAGCACCATCAGTCTCACATATACCTTAAATCTGCCCCGCCCCCCAAGCTTTGCAATCACATAACATGCTCCCATGCCAACATTTGTAGGCTGTTCTTGAAGACCATCCAATAAAATGAAAGGAATGGTATGCACCTGAAATAGACAGAACATTTAGTGTGACAGTCTTAAAGACTATCCACACACACACACACACCTCCTGCATGGCACACATAGGGGCAGTGGTTGCTGCTGTCTGTAACAGCAGAGGGTGGGATAGCTCAATCCTTTTCATGTTTATTATTCCTTATTCAAACATAGTTTTGCAATTTGTGTGTATTTTTGTGGATGCAAATGTCCATATCAGGAGGAGTGCAGATAGAATAAAAAGTCTCATGGATGCAGACAGAATTTCTTATCTGCGCACGTCTTATTTATGTATCTTCGCGAGGCTGTTAATGTTTTAAATACTTCATAACCCTAAAGCCCCTTTCCCACTGGAACTTCTACCCAGGTCACAATCCTGCTTAGTGTAAAACCACGTACCTGGGTAGTACCCGGTTCAACCCGGGTCCCAGCGACCCACCACAGGATGTTGGTTGACATGCTTTGACCTTGGTTGTGCGAGACAAAATGCATATCTGCCATTCGTAAGCCGACGAAATAAACACCCACGCCTGCGTAAAGGTTTTACTTTCACAAGGAATGTTTTGGTTTATTCTGTTTCGCCATATTTGTTGCTTGAGACGCACCATTACCCAGCAGGGATGAAGAAACATTTGATCTAATCAACACTTGGGCCGACAGTCCAATCCAGAGAAGCTTGGATGGAAGCGTCTGTAACAGGCTGCTTCCGGGGCACTGATATGCGTATAGTGTCGTGTGTCACCCAGGTCAACCCTGCTTTATCAACTTCTGCTTCTTCGGTGTAGGTTCTTATTTTGTAGGTAACTTCACCTTGGTTACTGTAGAATCACTTTAACATCAAGCGGCTTCTTTCACAGAAAGACACCTTTCTGCATGACTGAGTCCAAAACATAGTTTACAGAAGTGTCTACTCTTCAACAGTAGAGAAGCAACAAGATAAGAGTAATTAGGGCAATGCAATGAGAAGATTCATTGTGTATCGATGCATCGCAATACTTTACAACACGATACACCTTTGTGTACCGTGATACAAGCTTGAAATGAGTAGCTTACAACGGACAAAAACATTAAATAAATTCAATAATTAAAAAGTTAAACATAATTGAGAAACTAAAACAGAGAAAATTATTAATAACAACAATAATAATAATAATAATAATAATAATAATAATAATAATAATAATAATAGGCCAAAACAACAAGAATGTTTTTTCTGTATTCCATTGCTAGCAAGCAGGGAATACCGACACTGTACTAAAGACTTCAGAAACGAGACATCGGTGATTCTGGCCAGTGGGATTGTAAAGGAGGTGAAGACAGCCAGGAATCAGGAAGCGAACAGCGTCTGTACAAACTCCCCGATATGACTAATTTTACAAAACGTTAAATCTCTTTTGTATTCAAATGCTATATATTTCAAATGCTATAATGTATTACTCTCCTTTAATGCGTAAATTAATCTGGTGTAAAAGACCACATTTACTAAGTACATGTGTGTGTGTATATATTTTATATATATATATATATATATTATATATATAAATATATATATATATATTATATATACTATATATATATATATATATATATATATATATATATATATATATATATATATACATACATATACATACACACATACATACATACATACATACATACATAGAGACACACACACACACACAGCTCTGGAAAAAATTGAGACCACTGCAAAATTATCAGTTTCTCTGGTTTTATTATTTCTAGGTATGTGTTTGGGTAAAATGAACATTTTTGTTTTATTCTATAAACTACTGACAACATTTCTCCCAAATTCCAAAGAAAAATATTGTCATTTAGAGCATTTATTTGCAGAAAATGACAACTGGTCAAAATAACAAAAAAGATGCAGTGTTGTCAGACCTCGAATAATGCAAAGAAAATAAGTTCATATTCATTTTTAAACAACACAATACTAATGTTTTAACTTAGGAAGAGTTCAGAAATCAATATTTGGTGGAAAAACCCAGATTTTCAAGCACAGCTTTCATGTGTCTTGGCATGCTCTCCACCAGTCTTTCACACTGATGTTGGGTGACTTTATGCCACTCCTGGCGCAAAAAATTCAAGCAGTTCGGCTTTGTTTGCTGGCTTCTGACCATCCGTCTTCCTGTTGATCAAATTCCAGAGGTTTTCAATGGGGGTTCAGGTCTGGAGATTGGGCTGGCCATGACAGGGTCTTGATCTGGTGGTCCTCTATCCACACCTTGATTGACCTGGCTGTGTGGCATGGAGCATTGTCCTGCTGGAAAAACCAATCCTCAGAGTTGGGGAACATTGTCAGAGCAGAAGGAAGCAAGTTTTCTTCCAGGACAACCTTGCACTTGGCTTGATTCATGCGTCCTTCACAAAGACAAATCTGCCCGATTCCAGCCTTGCTGAAGCACCCCCAGATTATCACCGATCCTCCACCACATTTCACAGTGGGTGCGAGACACTGTGGCTTGTAGGCCTCTCCAGGTCTCCCGTCTAACCATTAGACGACCAGGTGTTGGCCAGAGCTAAAAATTGGACTCAGAGAAGATGACCTTACTCCAGTCCTCTACGGTCCAATCCTTATGGTCTTTTGCAAACCTCAGCCTGGCTCCTTTGCTTCTCATTGATGAAGGGCTTTTTTCTAGCTTTGCACGACTTCAGCCCTGCCCCTAGGAGCCTGTTTCGAACCGTCCTCACCGTGCACTTCATCCCAGCTGCCGTTTGCCATTCTTTATGTAGGTCACTTGATGTCATCCTACGGTTGCTGAGTGACACTCGAATGAGTTGGCGGTCATACCGGTCAGTGGAGAGTCGTGTGGATAGTCTGCCGGTCTGTAGCTTTGTTGTCCCCAATGTGTGCTGCTTAACCTTGTTCTTATGAACCGCCGTCTTTGAAATTTTAAGGATGAAAGCAACCCGACGTTCACTGTATCCCTCTGCCAGTAAAGCCAGAATTGAACCCTTCTTTTCCTCACTCAAAACTTTCCTTTTCAACTCTTTGGGCATGGTCAATAGTTATTTTTTGATTCCAAGTACTTTTGAGGTACTACTAGCACTGTTTTGCCATCCAGCTGGTCCTATTGCAAGAGGATAGTGATGACCACAGGAATGGTTTTTATACTTTTCCTCGTGAAATAAGATTTGGTTCAGGTGATCCCCTAATCAGTACCTCATTCAGTAGAATGAGGTGTGCCTGTGTTGGAATTCAAAAGACACTGGAATGGATGCCATACATGTAGAGATGCTGATTTAAGAAAAATTTGCAGTGGTCTCTTAATTTTTTCCAGAGCTGTGTGTGTGTGTGTGTGTATATATATATATATATATATATATATATATATATATATATATATATATATATATATATATATATATATATATATATATATATATATATAGACACACACACACACACACACACACACACACACACACGGCAGGATAGGCTAAGAATTGAATTTTTTTTTTGCAAAAAAGAACATTTATAGATGACAAAGCATATCGCATTTCTTATGAGATTTATATTATATTTGCTCACCTTTCAGCGTGCCCTAATGTTTCTTTGATTGAATAACCCTTAAAACTTTGATATTGTTACTCTCTTTCAAGAAATGTGTTAATCCTGATGAAAATGAGTTAATATTAATTTTAATCTAATTATTAAAATTATTATTCCAAACTACATTTAAAAAACAGAAGTGTGTTAGTATACAAACCCTAACCTTTATTTCAAAAATACAAAATACTTAGCGAACAGAAGGTTTTTACTAAAACGCAGAACATTTGGATATTAAGATCGTTGTTTAACAAAGCTTGAGACCGTTTCTCAGATCTCTACAATACAACATTCTACCATTTTACAATCCCACTGTAATCCTGTTGAGATACTACAAATCTGTACACCTCTAGAAGTGAAATATTTGTACTTTAATTTCCTTCTATACCTGCTTATAAATTGAGCCCTCAACTCTCTACTGTACCTCATTGAAACATAGCCCCCAACACTCTGTACCTATCTATACTGTACTTCGCTGTAAAGAAACACATGAACAAAGTTTGTACTTTAATAGTTATCAAACACATTGCTTAGTATTTTTTTCCTTTCAGAAGTGTAGTAAGAAGATTTGGTTAATTCAGCTAAAATGGGTATCCCAGGAATCTAGTTGACATACTGCTTTGTCTTTAAACTTAAAACTAGTGGTTTACTACTTTGTGGGAAATAAATAGAAATTTATTTTGAACTGAATTTGTCTATAAAATTGAAATTGTAATTATTTTCAAGTCTCTTCACAGGGCTTTTCATTAGTATCGCGATGCGTTTATCGTGGCTTCTGTATCACGATACATATCATATCGTGACCTTGGTGTATCGTCTCACCCCTAATTTTTAACCAAAGACTGGTTTACTTTTAAAAATCAAGGTTTTGTAAAGTTCTGATATTACTGTAAATAATTGAATAACTGCAATTATGCACATTGTTACACGTAGTGATGATTTTGCAATCTGCATATAAAACTAATTATCATCATATAATGAAGTATTAATCTCACTCAACTTACATGCTGAATGTAGAAGTCTGAAGGACTGGTCACATGGCTGACGACTGCATTGAAGTCCACATTCATCTCTGGATAGACTGGGAGACAATACTGCACAGGCCTTCTGTTACTTGACATTGTAACCACAGCCCCAGATAATGGCGAGTAAAACCTTAAAACAAAATAATTAAGATCTATTAAGTTATCCTCACAAAGATGCAAATGCTTGAGCTGGGCGCTGACAGAATTCCGTCACCACTGACCAATGAAGAAATAGTGCGAGTCAGAAGCTGCTTGCAAATCAGGAGCAACTGACATTCCCTTTAAGAAAAGGATAGCCCCATTGCCTTTGCTGTGATTTTGATAAACAAATCGCCGCACTTTACTGCCATAGCACCCTTTGCTAATGCAGTGTTTAGAAATATGTATATTCCTTGAACAGTTTTGGCACATATGATGTCAGTTTCATTATATTCATAAACATTCATTATTTTTCTATTTCAAGCCTTTGCAATTACTGTATATGTATCTGGGACTTGTGATCTGGAACATGGCTTTATAACTTTACTGCTGCTGTAAAGTCTGCTGCACCTCATACTACAGACTTTTATTCTGTGTATTTCTCAAACCTGACACACAAAGAAAAGATGCACAAAAACATTGTATAATTTGGAATAAATTACTGAACATGGGTATGACATATGGGCTTTATATAATGGTTAAAAAAAAAAAAAAAAAAAAAAGTTGTATTTTTCAGAAATCTTGAATATTTTAAACTAGCTCTAAAATTTATGAAGCCAGGGTGTAGTGGCAAAATAACAGAACTGTCCTCAAATTCAATGGAGGTACATTAACATTTGCTACCAATGAAATACCAAAATTAAACATGCACACACACACACACACACACACATTGGGCGAGTATACCCAAGCAAAGAACCCAAGGCTAGAACGACTAAGCAGAGCCTGCCTTGTGGTGTTACCTTTCGGTACCCCAGTAAAAAATATGCTTGTGTTGTAAGGATCAACTGGGAAACCGTTATTAACACTAGTTTTAAAACCAGGGTTTTGAGGCTCCATGACATTTAGCTTGTAGAACCTAGTGATGGTATGGAGAGTAGCCCATACCAGCACATGTCCTTGACAGTGGCACCCTGGAACAAAGCCCACAAAGTTGCAAGGACTCTGGTGGAATGTGCAGTGAGTTTCTCTGGAGGGGGGCAGCTGGCCAGCTCATAGGCAGTCCTGACCGTGTCTGCTATCCACTTGGACAGCCGCTGCTTAGACTGGGCTTGACCACAGAAAATTGTTCAGACTGCCTCCAACTTTTTGTCCTGTTAACATAATACACCAGGGCCCGAACTGGGCAGAACTTATGGAGCTGTCGCTCCCTGTCAGACTGGAAAGGTGGATGGAAAGCCTCCAATTCCACAGACTGGTTAACATGGAAAGCCAAGAAAGTCTTCACCAAGGCAGCAGGATTTTTGCTCTGGCAATTTGTAGTGTATCAATAACCCTATTGGCAGCGGGACCCCACCTCCTATTATGGAGAACCAGATGTACAGTGGGTTGATTCCTGAGAGGTAAAGAGATCTCTACTCTCCTGAACCTATTCCAAATGAGGCTCACCACCTCAGGGTTAGCCTCAACTCTGAGGTGTTGGGACCCTCCTCAAGAGGAGGTCCGTCACCCAGTTTGTCACCCCGGGCAGTGCAGAGGTGGTCCTTGTGTACCCAGAGCAAGCACCTGTCGGCGACACAATAGAGACTGGGTAACCTGAGGCCGCCCTGGTGGTTGATATAAGCCACCACTATTGTTTTATCTGTACAGACAAGCACATGTCTCCCTCAGACCTCCTGCAAAAATTCTGGAAGGCCAGGGAAAGTATCTACAGCTCTAAAGCACTGATGTGGAGACTACGGTAAACCGCGGTATAAGCTGCCACAGTTTTGAAACCGCAACCATTTTTCTATACCGTGATTACTGAGTTCACATGACTTGTGATATGGGTGCATTTTGTTCCTTCACCGTTTGTCCGTCGGGAAACCACTGTGTTCATTAGAACTAACTAATGAACACAGACATCTCAAGTTCTGAAAACTGCAATGCATGAGATTATCCACATAGTCTATTAAAGAAGTGACATCATATTTAATATAACCCGCACTACTAAACTGACCGCTAAAAAACAAGACTGTCAGTAAATGAAATACAAATACTCGAAATTATCAGCAAGAATAAGGCACTGTAACTTTTCATCACTGCTTTCCTATTAATTCACCAAAATAGATAAGTAACAGTAGGTATTATCTATCGAATCGGTCAAGAGAAACGAAGTAAGCACACACCAATTAAGAGAATAAAAATTTATTTACTACTATATAACCAAGTCCAAGATGCTACAGGCATTTGCATTATTTTTATTTTAAACAGTATTGTAAAGATGTTGCCATCTCCTTGACTTGATTTCCATTACACGAGAGTAGATGTTAAAACTTCATGCTGACTTGAACTCTGCTCTTGCCAAGATAAGCACCAAATAAGATGTAGCTTTGCAGTAAACTAATGTGATCCATCTGCATCTCCATCCATTTGCGATGCTTTCCATCTGATGATGTAGATATCCTTCTGTCTGGTGTTGATTGCTGAAGTGTAATGCTGGCACCAGGGATCAGCTTATTTTGCCTCCCCAGCACATCAGCACACACAAAGGCTGCGATGCTGGCTCCGGGGATCAACCCAGTGCAATCTCCCCACCGCATCAACATGACAACCGTCTGGATTGAGCTAAGTAGGGTACATCTCTGGGGTCTTCAAGTGGGTATCTTCCATCCTCTGTGTTTCGTTGACTAGCCCACAACACCTCAAGAGGGCTCAACAGTGATTCTGGCATCCCAGCATCACCCCCCTCCATCCCCCACTCAGCTCAGCCCAGCTTACTTACCTGTACATCAGCGTTGCTATCTTTCTATTGTGCTTGAGATCCCCCCATGCAAAATCTTTCCGTCTCAACCACAGCCAGTTGCTGCTCCTATCTGCTGCTTCAGATAAATTCTTCACTGTGCAACACAACCCTTGGCCACTAAACCCGACATGTCTGAGAAACTGGGTTGTAGAGTGTGCCACAAATCCTCGACAACCCACCTCCACTGGGTAAACTCTGACTCTCCATCCTCGCTCTTCCGCTTCAGCAGCTAGCTGGGCATACCAAAGTTTCTTCCTCTCAAATGCCTCATCCACAACTTCCCCCCATGGCACTGTTAACTCTAACAGATGAACAAGGCATGCTGATCCAGAGCACAAGACAATGTCTGGTCGAGGTTAGTGGTGGCAAATCTCAGGTAGAAAAATAAGCCGTTGACCGACATCTGCCAGCATCTTCCAGTCTCTTGGTTTTAACACCTTTTCTTGGTGGTTGCTCTCCTGGATGGAGGAATATTGTCTTTTGTGTGTAATACTTTGATGGAACTGGTGGCAACTTATTGGTCAGGTTCCGCTTGACTTCCAATGCTAAAGCCAGGCATCGCAGCACCTGGTCATGGCGACAAGTAAACCATCCTTGGCTAAGACCCACCTTACATCCTGTCAAAATGTGCCTTAATGTGCAGGTGATGAACACATATAACATGAGGGATCCTCACCCACCGATCACATGCTGATCTGATGAGGAAACTGATCCTGCTCTGTTCCATTGTCCACAGGTCTTGCCAGCCGATCTTGTGTGTTCCACACTCTCCCATCTATCCATTCTCCCTGCTTAGCCTGGGAAATGGCCTTTACACACCTGATCCTCTCCTCCTGCTTTTGCACCTCGTTGACTACCAGCTTCCTCTGTTGAGCTGGGGTTGCCTTGTGCCATGTAAAAGGAGCTGAACTGAGATCAAGACCTCCTTTTCCACACTGAACTTGCCCCATAATATCTCCGATTCGAAGGGCAGCCTTAGCATCTTCCACAGCTTTTTTTGCTGCCCATTTTCTTCCAGTTTTCAACAGATGCTACCTCCTTTACGCATCTGTCGCGTGAATCTACTGACGTCTGACTGGAAATGACTTTGGCGCATTTAAACTCCTCGATTAGAGCAGAGATTGGTAGCTGCAGTATTCCTTTACCATAAAGTCCCACTCTGCTGAGGCAGTGTGGAACTCACAACCATTATCTGACGTACAAACTGATTAAAGCTTCCAGCTTCTCAACTGTTGTCAAGGAAACCTCGTACACAGTCAGTGGCTACAGCAGTCTTGGCAGTAGACTATAATGAAAGCACCAGAGTTTGTTTGCCCGGTAAAACGCTGCTGTCTATGCTCTTCAACCCTTCCAATGCTTGTTGTCTAACTTCTCCTACACTAACTGTGTCCTTTAAAAAAATAAAATCCCCTTTGATGCCGCTTAACTTGGCAACGGTGTCATACCCACCTTAACATATCTTCTTTCCTTTGTGGTCGTTGCTGTTAACATGCAGTCAAAATGAATGAAAAAAAAAACTTTATTTGCAGGCGCCGTCTTCTCATCATGAAGTTTTGCACTCTGCTGAGAGACCAGTGGGCAGGCACCGCATGTCTTAAAGCACACTCGATTAGCTATTGCTAGGTAACACTTTGCTTCTCTTAACTAGTAGGATGCTGTCCAAACCGATAAACGTAGCCAGGTGATTGACACCTCCGAGGCAGTGGAGAAATTGAGAATAAAAAAAAATGTGCCCTAGGTCAAAATAGTTCATGTGTTTGTCTATCTACCCAATTTCACTTGTCGGTTTTTAACTGACAAAAAAAAAAAACTGCGGTGCTACCGTTGGTTTAAACAGCATGGTGTTCAGCACAGTTGTGAAATACCAAATGTCGGATAAACACACAAATACAGACAGTGACTTCTTTCCCTCCACAAAGAGATTAAGATCAACAATCTTAAGTTGAGGTACTGTTAGAGGACGGAAAACAGGTTTGCAGAGCGTGCAGGTTTGATTCGGGTGACAGCCAAAAGGTGGGAATACATCTAACCTCTTCGCCCACCTACGACAGCATCACCCGTCCAGCGAAGGTCAGGTATGCACTTCTTCGTATACACTTAATCAAGTTTTGTAAGTAAAATGCAGTTTTGTATATATGTAATAAATGCTCTGAAGCTTTTAAGCACAGATCTGGTAGTGCCTCTTCCTAGAAACCCCTCTGCTGAAGGATCTGGATCAGCCACATCTCTTGAAGGTAGCAGGGAGGCAGTAGCATCGCTACAGCAACATCATCTGCTGCCGACGGAGAGCTTTACCACTGGAGATGTGCCATATGTACAATATGTTGTCATGTGGCTAATCTGTGCTCGCAGCCCCGTGGGGCCCCAAGGGGGCAGGTGGCGCCGAGTGTTCCTATATCAATTCAACAAGAACAGTTCCCTGTTGGGAAACAGATGCCAAGATTTTCTCCATTTGCTCGTGTGGGCTGACCACCTGGACAGGCGACTCTACTTCCTCTTCTACAGGGAGGGGAAGGTGAGGCAGAGCTCGAGGAGGATGAAGACCGTGAAGATGGTTTCCTGCCTGGGGTACTTTCCCAGGTGCGTCATCTACTCTCCCTTGGCACAGTGCCATGAGGTGAGGACGCAGAATCCTTTTTAAGTGAGGGTGATGGGGAAGAGGGTTGAGCAGGACTAAGGGACACAGAATGTTCCTCAGAGCTGTGGGATAGCCTCTTCTCAAACGTGCTCTTGGAGAAAGGGCACAAAATTAATAGAAGCTGCGATTAACCAGTGCCTCCTTGGCATGCTCTTGACCCAGGCAGGAAGAGCAACTGGCCTTGCAAGTCTTACTGGGAAAGAACCCGGGCATGATGTAAGCAGCAAGCAATGCAATGTACAGTAGAAGGTTGTACAGGTATTGCCTCAATCTGCTTATATACAATCAACCAGGCAGTTCAACACAGAACCCACAGTACTACACTGCACTGTAATACCACATATTGAGTCCTGAATAACACATTTTCTTTACAACTGGGCAGAAAAGCACTGCACCCAACACCTATTAACAAGATGCTGTTCGGTAACAGTGGTATAGGGATAATCAAGATTTTACTGTATTTGTTTAAATATTTAGAAAAAAGTACCGTACAAATTAAGTGTCTTAAACATGTATGAGGCAGCAATTAAACATAGTAAATCTGAAGCTGATTTTTAATAGTGAATTATCATTAAATAAAACAAATTTGTAAGCCAGTCGTTAAATCAAAAGATCAACTACAGTAGAAAGTGCAATAGGATTCACTCCTACCTTGCAAGCTCCAAGAAAACCAGGTATTCTCGGAGAGAAATAGGCATGTCACTTGCTACCATGTCCATTGCAGATTTCTTCAAGTCAACAAGCAAAGTCTCCCCATCACTTCCAAACACTCTCATCTCAACAACCTTGTGGCCGACTACTCGTGTAAACTCAGTTCGAGCTTCTTCCTGCCAGCCTTTCTCCTGTCATTAAATAGAACATTCAGATAGTTTCAGAAGTTAAGACTGAATTGTTAAAAAGAACAAAAGATACTTTTAGGATTTATTAATATTGTCATGTCAACAAGAATGACTGACATTTATACTCAACCACAGCAAAACTGTAGCCACCCATAACATGAAAAACTAGCATGGCCAAAGCCTTATTACGAATACCAGTTTGTAGGTTTTTCAAAATTACAGCTATACGAAATTAAGAGGTAAATGTCAAGGTCACAAACAAATTTAGCATGCAGAGTTTACATAACCCTGCAAATATTTCTCACCAAGCCTGCTGGAATAATGTCCTTCAATGAACATCTTACTGCTAATGAAGCCACTCTCTTCATTTCTGGTTTCACCATTTCAGGTTTTCTGATATACAGAGTCAAGTCTTCTACCAATGAATTTTGACGGGTAACCTGTCCAGGTTTTGTCTCTGATATTCTATTACAAAAATAAAAATTACATGACAACATCGGAGTAGACATAAAAAGGTGTGACATATATTAAGTGTCAAAAGTATTGCATAAAATAAACGGGTGCAAACTCTAAAGATCACAAGTTTTATAACATTCACTAGTTGTGCAGCCTTGCACTTGTTTAGCTGGATGCTATTAAAAGTAAAATGGAAAATTAAGCGGTCTTTCAAAAACATGCTTCGGATCTACAGTTTTTATTATTTGTTTTTTTTTTATTTTAAATACAGATAATCAGCCCATCTCTTTATATCCCATGATCCATGGGTGTGCCACATGACAGAAGGCGGATCAAAGCCCACAAGTGTGAGTAAAAATTAAATAGATTAAAACCCCTAATAAATTGATTTAAAAAAAAAAAAAAAAAAAAAATGGCCTAAAACCAGTTAGGATGGCAGGTCAGGCTTAGTTCTGTGCAATGGTGGGAAATTAAATGAACAGTTTGGGCATCAGAATTGTAAGCTAATGCTCATATAATTGTTAAACTCATTACAACCAAACTATTTCCTGGTACCTTGCAACAGTAACTTCTTCCATGTATCCAAAGTCATCCAAAAAGGCTTGGATTCTACCAACTTGTGAGACCATACACTTGACTACACTCTGACAATTCTCATCTCCTGGGACAAGTTCAGCTACTGTTGCTCTGCACCACTTGTCACCTTTGCATTTTATAAAGATCTGTGCACCTGAAGTGGAAGTAAATAAAACATTAAAACATTTGAACAAGGAACAAAATATATTAAACGTCAATTGTCAAATTAAAAAAATAGACAGATCTCGCAATAGATATACAAAATCTCCATGAGATAGATTTATATATCTAAAAAAAAAAAAAAAAAGAGAAAAATCTCTCTCTTGGCCCAAGTCTAAAAAAAGTACTTTTTCAAGGCAGTTCAAAATACTTGTCATGCCATAAGCACTGGTTTTACTATATATATATATATATATATATATAGACACACACACACACAACACACACACACACACACACACACACACACACACACACACAAAAATTCTGAAGCAAATGCAATACACACACAGGTAAACTGATTGCAGGAAGGACCAATCAAGCGTGGTTTCCTGTTTTATACCATTAAAATAGTCTTATTGCTCCAATAAATGGCATCTTTGCCTTTGCGCATGCTTCTAAATACGGTCCACTGAGTTTGCCCATAATAAAAATAACTTAAAACAAAACAATAATGTAACTGCTACTACTGCAACCAAGTCATTATTGCTAGTTTTAAAATATTTATATTTTTTACTTTAAAAATATTGGGGCACAAAAATCGGTAGCCCGACGTTCCGGGACAACCAAAAAAATTTGTCGGACAACGTCTTTTTTTTTTGGCTGCTAGTCAGACGAGCTATCAGATTTTTTACTGCATCACCCCTCTAATAAGATAACCTTCTGTGCTTTAATCAAACAGTTGTTTCTCAAGTCAGGGAAGAATTCATTTTTAAAACCGCAGTTAAATGCTGGAATTCTGGTTGATGTTTAGCTATGAGGTTCGTGACAAAGTATGAAAATTGTTTCCTATTTTTAAAATAAAACTGCTGTTTTTATTATTATTATTATTACTATTGATGTAGATTTGTACGGTGGTTTGTTTCCCCATTCAAAACACAACACATTGTTCCCCCATTCGTGGCAACAAAACAAAAAAAACTCTTAAAAAAAAAAAAAACGCAATCAGCATAAAGCCTTGGGTATAATTTTATTTTAATATTCGAGTAGGCCTACTGCTAGAAAAAATGTGTCACCCCCCCCTCCCCCCGCCGTCTTTTTTTCTGCATAAGCACAGATCTGCGCGTACGCACGGTTGATAAATGAGGCCCCTAGTGGAATGAGCTGTGACCTTCCCTGGAGGGGCAAGTTGGCTTGCTTGCAAGCAATCTTGACTGGTCTCCATGACCCAATTGGACAGCATCTGTTTTGATAAAGCCTGACCTTGGTTCTTACCCGTCACCAACTTTGTCCTGTCAAAGTAATATGCTACTGCCCTAACGAAACAAAGCGTACTGAGCCAGCGCTTCTCATCTGATTCCACAAACCCTCAAATTCCACAGACTGATTGACAGGGAAGGTTGATAAGCATTTGATCACAAAGGCTGGATTCATGCGGGGCATGACCTTAGTCCTAGTCTCCGCAAGAATAAACAAGCTTTTGCCGCTGAAAATGCCTTCATCTCACTCAAACATCTAGTACAGGTGATGGCAAGTAAAAATGCTGCCTTAAGGAGACAGGTATTTAAGCTCTGTAGAAAGGGTGGTTTGGGAGTGAATGCAGCACCACATTTAACCGCCACTGAGCAACTTTGTCCTTCAAAACGAGGCCGAAGCCTCCGTGCCCCTTTTCAGAAACTGCCCAGCCACAAAATGAGCCCCTGGGGACACCAAATCAATTTTAAACATGGCAAGCAGATATGGCTGCCAAGTAAACCTTCAGAGTCAAAGAGGTTCTGCAAAAACTGCAGAATGATTGGCACTGGGCAAGTCGTGGGATCAATC